>NC_055995.1:110116819-110218086 GCF_018446385.1 Zingiber officinale | reverse complement strand
TAGCCCATTTATGTTTAAGTTAGGATGATAAAACATATATGTTCCCAAGTCATTAAGGTAATATGAGAGGTTTTAACTTAAACCAAACTCAAAAAAAGCCAATGATTAAAATATGAAAAAATTTAAGATATACAAATTTGGTTAATATTATATAAAGTTATAATGCAAATCAAAGGATGTAACTAAACATAAAACTATTATCCCTCCACCTTATTTTGTTTCTCCTTTTTAAAATTTTTTATTTGCACCAATAATATTCCAAAAAATAAAAAATATTCAAGTTCAGTAGTTCTGGAACCTTGTACAATTTCTGAAGTAAAACCATTAAAAAATCACTTGATGATTTTTTGACCGAATTCAATCTACTAAAATGCCTATTTAGTCGGACTACTCACAAGAAAAGTACACAATTAACTTATTTTATCTCAATTGACTAACTAAATTTGTAGCCAACCCTACACAATTCATTAAATATTTTACATAAGTTGGAAAAACATAAAAATTTATAAAGACAAGTAATGTTGTCAAATACATAAGGGAAAAATGATTTTTTGCATAAAAGCTTTATAGTTTTTCAAAATGATAATCCGTTAAAAAAAGCTTTAAAATTTATTGATCTCCACTTTAGTATCAAGTACAACTTCTCTATTTTCCTATAAATTTTTAACACAACTGATGTTTAAATTTGAAAAATCCATCGGATAATTACCTTAAACAATCATCACTTCTAAAAATATTTGAAAACTAGTATATGTATCAAGTTCCAATTTCAAAAAGTTTAAACATGCATTTTAAAGAATAGGTAAAACACACAAAAAAAATTAATAAATCATTTTTCATTATGCATGAAACTGTCTTAATGTGTCAACTAAAGTTAACCATTTACTTTAAATTCGTTATCACACTTTGGAATCCAAAAATTATTAGTCCCAACAGGGTTTAGTAAGTATTCCCTAAAAATAACTTCCCTGAATAACTTAGTTTAAAGGGTTCATGTGACTTTGCATTGTATTTAAATGAACCCTATAATAGGATGGCATACTGACCTTAAGCATGGATTTGTAACCTAGATGGATTGTCATAAATGGTTTTTTGACTTTCCAAAATCAAATTCAATTTTTTAGACTCATTTGTAAATTATTTTAGGGTCTTCCATGTTATTAAATTTTGATCTTAAATTTAATTTTCTAAATGATTCGCTTGAGTTTCATACAAAGCATTCCATTTTGTTTGACGTTGGTTGGCACCCTAACGTAACCCTCCTTTATCCGGCTTTGGGACCAACTATAGCTTGGTGATCGAAAATTAATTTGAAATTATGCTCGAAAAGTTGACAGTTATACATCTTATCAGACAACTAATTAAAAGTATAGAAAAAAGCAAGATGTACAATGGTATTCATTAACCTACGAAAAACTTATGACAAAGTTTTGAACGAAATTATATGGAGAATCTAAAAAAGTAGTGAGCGAGAGTATATTGAAATAATCACGGATACAAGACAATGTAATAACAAGAGTGAAGACTTCGAATAAATTAACTAAAGTTCCTATAAAGATAGGGTTACATTAAGAATTAGCTCTAATTTATACATTTGTATACTAGTCATATATAACATGAATAAAAATGCGTGAAGTTATAAAGGCTAAGTTCACATCTTGGCGGGAAACTCTAGAAATAAAAGGTCTTAGGTTTTGTAGAGTAAAAACAATATATAAAATTTAAGTTTAGTAATATTAGATGTAGCAAGGCAATTGTTAAACTAAGAGGGATGGACTTGGGTTTAGTAGTATTAGATGTAGCAAGGCAATCCCTCTTAGCCTAAAGAATGTAACAAAATGGTGATTATCAGCTACCAAACTCGCGTTGAATTCATAATTGACTTAGTACTCATTCGATTGATTAGATTAACTCAATTGTCGACTGATCCTAGCCTCCACCTTGAATAGAAACATTCATATATTCTGTTTGTTGCTTGATGCTCTCAAATCGACTAGTTGATTGACTCAACCACTAGTTGACAGAAATCACCCTTTAGCAGCTATAACCATTCTAATGATCGAGTCAGCTTAAATTGAAATTATACTCTCGCCCATGTATACATGTCTCTTAATTCTCATAGTTCACTTAAGCCCCACAGTTGTCTCCCATTAGGTTACTTGTCCCTTTGATGCATCACGCCCTCAGTTCATTCCATGTGCCATCTTTCATACTTAACGTATATAATGCACCTCCACCATTTGTCGTCAACGTTGCTCTTGATGCTTCTTGTCCTGTCAGCTCTCATCACTCCGATCAGATTTCATCCGGATCTCGCAGCCGCCAATTGCCACTTGGGTTTATCTCTTTATTGTGTTGATGTGTCAGTTGAGCTTTTCATGCATTTATTTGATTCCTTCCATGGTTGATTGTTTGTATGTGATGGATGAATTTGTAATAAAATCAATGTTCCATGTTTTAGATTTTCATGTATTAGGTTTGAAGTGGATGATGAATACAACTTGTTTGGTTTAATTCCCCATAGACTTTTGTCATTTCAATTAATGCATCTTAATTCATTTAAGTTTTGCAATGCTTTAGTTCAAGTCAATGTTAGTGATAGATTGTTATTTGGTTGAAATGCATGTAGATTAGATTAGGTTAGAACATTTCCTTTATGGTTCCATGAACTCCTTCACTATTGTAATTTAGCATGTTTATATCTTTTAGTGCATTACTTCATGTTTGCTATCATTTCCTTCGTGTCATAGTTTAATGAATTTCCATATCTATTGATTTCATTTATTTCCATTCCCAGTCATTAGCTTAAGGATCTAAAACCCAAACCTCATATCCAAATAAAATTAATCATGAGATTTATCAAACGACCTAAGTCATCTCTATACTATATTAGTGTAGAGGAGTTCGGTATTCATTTGAATTGTAATCATCCATGGTATGGCATACGGCTAGTTATCAGAAGCTAGCAAACATAATGTTTTGGTTTATAGCTGAGTCAACTAAGCAATCAACTAGTCTATAGTTAATCGACTGATCCTATGATACAGTGGATGAATGCTACAACAGGAAAGAAAGGAATCATTCATTTGACAAAGCTATGCTGCAATGATCGATGACCTAAGGCTACTGTGGAGGTAGTCGACTAATGGGTGGCTCCAATCAACTAATTTGCAATAGCTCAACTTACAACAAATGAAGAATAAAGTACTATTGAAAGTAAAAGGGGAGCTGGTGGAGGCTTGAAGAGTGATGAAATAGTGTGTTAAATTCTATTAGAAGTCTCTTTTATTTTTGTAAGTCTTTCCTCTTTCTATTCTTGTAATCGTGCATGGTGTAAGAGGTTTTTCCACCTCCAATAGTTAACCGAGAAATAGTAATTTTCTGGGAGTAATCCACTGGTGGATCACGCTAGCATTTGGGCCTGCCAAACCACATAATCAGCTTGTGTTAGCAATTGATAAGCTTGCTTGTATATTTATTTTATTTCCGCTACACTAACTTATGTGACCTCATGGTTAGAATTAATAGTTATTCAATCCCTCCCCTCCCCCCACAAAAAAAAAAATCTCAATTTATCGATCCCAACAATAGTTCACTGTAGCCCTTAGGTCATTCAACCATCCCATCTCAACTCTGTCAAATCAAGAGGTCCTTCCAACTTTCTTGTTGCAGCATCAGGAGATGAATTCTTCACCAGTTGAGTGACCACAAATCAATCGACTACCGAATAAACAAAAATATTCTGCTCGTTAGACCTAAATTAACTATTTAGTCAATTAAGTTCTCCAATTGACTGCACTCAACTCTTTAACTACCATCATTCTAAAAATAAAGGAAATGTTCTAACCTCATCAAGTCATGACCTCTACAAGCTCCGTGCGTCCTATCAAATTCTAGCACAACATAAGCACATATATCAATCACAATGTAAGGTGTAACTTAAATGTTCTACACAAACATCAAAACTCAAGGTCAAACCCGACCACTTAGGGCACAATTGCACCAACATCCTGCAAAACATTTTGTTTAATAAAATATCAATTAATATTGTGTTACATTTTTATTTGTCTCAAATTTTCAGATTTGTTCTTCAATTCACTTCTTTTTGAAGCCTCTCCCCTCTTTATTTTTTAGTGTTTTGAATCTTTTCTAATAAGTATTCAACATTTGAAGTTTATCTTGAGGTAATACTCCATCCTCATCTTCCACTTGTCAAATGGAAATTGTAGATAGCTAAAAGTCGATACTAGGATACCGCTTATGAGGACCGATAACACTACACAACTAAAGGGGATGAATAGGAGCAAATATGTGTGAAGACGATTGACCTCGAATGAAAAGCTTTAGTAAATCAATAAGATATGCAATGAAAATAAGATACAAGCAAAAACAAACAATGTTAACAAGAGTTCATTTAACGTGGTTTAGAAAATCCAAGTTCCTAATTTACAACCCGTAGACTCGTATGGTGAATCAACTCAGGAAGGTCCATTATATTTTCTCATTACCTAAGAGAAACCTCATACAAAAAGCCTTTTACAATGATAAAAATAGCAAAAAAATTAAAAAAACTTAGGTTGTATACAAAAGCACAAATGAATTTAGAGGTACACACATTAATCTCTAAAATAAAATACTATAAAAAATAAAATAAGAGCAAGGTGTAATGGTTGTTTTTTTGTTGTAGCAATAGTTGCAGATTGAGCTTTTCTTGCCCCTGTTTTAAATAGTCTTTGGGATGGCATAAGATAGCCTTCACCAAGCTATTCTGTTTAAATTCAATGACCTCAAATTCTAATCAATCAAAAATATTGATCATAAAAACCTTGTTGCTAGCTTTTGTCTTTGGCTGAATCGTCAACAATCCAATCAATTGGAATGCATTCCAAGCAGGTCAAATTCGATTAATCAACCTAACTAGAATGCATTCCATGTCTTCCTTTGCTAAGACGCATCACTTCAAAGTCTTCCTTATTTACCTTTAAGTCTCACTTTCACTTCCAAGTGTTCCTCGTCTAACAAAAAGCCTTGCATCTAACTCTTCCTCATCTAGCAAGAAGGCTTACTTTTGGGCCTTCCTAATCTGATGAGAAGTCTCACTAATGGATATTTCCTATCGACGTCTGCCTCACTTGAGCATCCCTATCTGCCTAGGTCTTCTTAGACTTCTCGGCCAATAGCTATTGCACTTCGCAGTCTCTTGAGTATTAGATCGACCTTGCCTTAGTTAGTCTTCTCCATTTGCTGACTCTTGTTAAGTTTCATCTGCCAAGTAGGTCAAGGTAGATTTCTCCAACTCACCTATCAAGTGATATTTCCACAGTTGCACTTTATCAACAAACACAACATTAAATTAACTTAAACACTTTGCTAAACATATCTAAATCATTCGGTTGAATTCAATTATTTAGGGCATGATTCCACCAACTCGTCACGAGGACATGTCGCCAGTGATCCCTATGCATTTTTATCGTGCTCTCATCGTGACTAGGACATACCTGAGCCAATCTTGGTGCAACATATTAAAGTGTGTCCAGAGGTGCTTAATTCAAGAGTCTATTGTTTATCACCCTAAAAGACCTCCCATTCTAGCTAATAAGGCATATTCCAATCTTGGTGTAGCATATTAAAGTGTGTTTAGGATTGCTTAAGGTATTGGTTAGCAAGGGTAGAGTATGCACAACAAATCAATCTATGAAGGCAATGTCCAAGTACAAGGCTCAAGCTCTTAATGTGTCGAGGATCATGATTATGATATGATTTTGGCAGTCCACTGTTGCGGTTTTTCCAGCAAGGATAGTGGTTGAGGTTCTCACTGAACTTAGGAACTCATATCCAACTTGTTTTCAACAATTCAATACAAAGGCGCGATGAAGGTCAAGGCATATGTCACAGCCCATGCCCAAGATGTTCTATATACATGATTAGTTTGTATTTGCACCGAAACCCACTTGGATGACCACCAAACATGACTTGACTTAGTTCATGGGGCCACATAAGCTGTGGAAGCCTCGTTGCTCCATTAAGATTCATTTTGTCAATAAAGGGCCTTCTAGTGCTAATTGATGAAGGGTTTAGGCTATCTGATGAGGGCTTAGGTTGGATAGATTAAATGCCTTTGTGACCGATGGAAAGTTAAAATTAAGCAATGCAAAAGTTGAGATAGTTGTGTATGAGTGTACATATCAAAAGCTTAACCCTGTTTGTTAGATGATAATTTTATTGATTCTTCTTTATTACAATAAGTTTTAGTTCAATAACATAATATTATTTGATATTTATAGAATATTATTTCCTTAAACGATAACAACAATAATATGATTAACCTAACAATAACAATAAATAAATAAATAAAATGAAACCATAGATAATGACTAATCAAATCAATTAATTCTACTATTCATAATTCATACAGTACAATAACTTCGTCATTTTTCTATATCAAATTATTTAATTTCCCAAATATTTGAATTCACCATTCCTACTAGTCAAATGAGCTCTCCTATCAAAGTGCTCTCTCTTATCCCTTTCTTCTCTAATACCTTTCCTCGAGGTTCATCAAAACACATAAAATATTACATTTGAAAACAAAAAAATTTACACTTCCTAAGTTCCTGGGTTAATATGGACTTCATCAGTGTGCATGATTGTGTCAATCTTCAATATTTAATTTGATAAATATATCTTGCCAAAACCATTAATCAGGGAGACGCTTGTATAAGAAAAGATTAAATCAGAAAACTACAATTATATCAATAGATATTAAATAAGAAACTACAATTATAAATGTCAAAGGAGAGATCAAATTAGATGAATACTTAGCACGTCGAAGATTATAAATGTTCATCATAGTTGAAAACCATATGTCTATAAAACAATTTCTAATGATTAGCAAACATTTTTCAAATAATTGCAGAAACTTGGGACTAACCTGCAAATTCTCTGCTGCTTCACGATCAAATGGAGAAACATTCCGAGTAGGTTTCACAGATGACTTAGAGGCAGACTTAGGTTTCAGCCAACTTGGCTTGAAACTGCTCAGCAAACCATGCAGAATGGCCAAAAGTATATCAAAAAGACTGTCACTGGCATGGTCCAGAAAGGAAAACTCACTGGCAGACTCTAATTCTCTCTTAGAAGAACCATAAGGTATAGTCAAAAGACAGAGATCTGCATCTTCATAGACCAAGCGTGTTCCAAGCAACCGAAGTATAATAGGTGCGAGAATCTGCCTCATGTTCCTACATGTTACAAAGGACTTAAGACAACAGTAGTCTGTTTATGAGGATAAGATAAATAGGTACCAGCAAAAGAAAAAGCTTCAATAGATTATTCTAGAATGACACAATTGCACAAGTTGCTAAAATAGTGCATGCTTTGACCACATAAAATAAAATTTGCATGTGTTTTGATTAATAAAATATGTGGATGTCAAGAGTCCAATGTTTAATCACATATTGATTAGTATTGTACCAGGTATCATGCTAGTCATATTTGCATATTATTGTGATTGTTTTCTTCTATCAATTAAATATATTTTCATCCCTCTCAATTTGGTGTCAATTAGGTAAAACAACAGTTAAGGGTTTTAATATCCTGCAGCTACCATAGCCTCAGTTTAGGGTAAGGAAGGAGATTATCTTGAAGATCAATCAACTCTCCCTTTTGAAGATGGTCAACTCAATCCAAAATGTCAAGCGTGGAGCATCTCTACAATTGCACAAACATGCGTGCTCATTTTAATTAAGCATCTTATATAGATTATTCTTTTATTTGTGAGAATTTTAAATTTTGTGTAGAGTATGAGGGCAAGGCGTAGAGGTTGAGCATGTTGAAAGCATTGGATTAGGTTGGCACTATTATCTTACCAACTTGTACCATACGTGTGTTGAGGGCAATGCGCCTGACCATCAAAATCAGGCATCAAATCAACCCCTCAAACCTAGTTTTTTATCTCCAGCAACCATGTATTTCAAAGACAGTTACATCAATAAAAATGAGCAATGTCTGCAACATTCTTGCCTTAGAATGGTGGGCATCAATTTAGAGTAATTGTGTTGGAGTGTTGATATTGGAGAAAAAGGTGAAACCATCACCTTAGCGGCGGCCCCACACTCTCTGGAAATGGGTAAATATTGAGTGCATTTGACCTAAAGCAGTGGCCCTTTGCAGGGGGGTGTTAGAGTTTTGATATTAGACACAAGTATGGAGGAGATAGAAAGTCCAAGTTTAAGAAGTATATACTACTGCTGTCAAAGCTGAAATGGGGGAATCCCCTAATTTAACATTCAGATATACAAAGCGAATGAAAATGGCATTTTCCTCATTACCTATCCTCATAAATTATTGGAAGCAATCTCAATAGGAATTGCAAGCGCAAGCACAATGAAATTTTCAGAGCAACCATAGAAGGTGGGGCAGAATCAGTTGGCCGCCTACTAAGTACTGGGCTTCCACCACGGATACTTTTACGAGTGTTTCCTTTGCTTGAAGAAGTTTCATGGTTCACACTAGATTTATAACCAATGGATGTTATTGTGTTGATTTGTTGATCAATAGCTCCCATCTGCTTGATTAACTCATTGGCAAATAAATTGCGCAACTCACTGGCACTCCTGTCAATGCATGGCAATATTAATTCAGCAAGAGCTTTCTCAATTATATACTGTTTGCCAGAATTGAAAATTTCACTATCCACATTATGAATCACTTTGGAAGCCTTCTTAACATCAGTACTGTCATCCACAACCTCCCCTTCTTCAACAGAAATGTCTTCAAATTTTCCCTTATCACCTCTCCTAGAAATAGTATCAAAAAGAGAATTAGACCATCCCCAGGGTTTCCAAAACCTTGCTTTAGTAGAAAAAGATCTCCTCAGAGCCACATGTATAAGTTGTTGCTTTATTGATTTCCGTCCAAGAAGAACATCAGGACCAGCTAAAATCCATTTCGTATCCATCACCAGACTCTCTTGAATTAATTTCCCAAGTAAGTTAACTACCTCCGAGTACAGAGGAGCTGCTTCAGGTCTCACAAGTATCCTAGTAAGAATAATTTCAGTAAATTTCTTTTCACTTTCAGAAAGCACAAAATTGTCTGCACTAGGAGATAAGGACCGTATTGCTTCCACAAAGGACATGTTATGAGTTTCAATTTTTTCAATAAGTGATTGTTCATTCAGAAGGAGCCTCAACTCTACCCACTGCCAATGGAACTTAGCAGGTTGCAAAGTATCCAAAACATGCATGAGCTGATCCAAAATCTTTGACTCTGTATCAGCATATGATCTGTGTTCTGCAGGACCTGAAACCCATGATCCATCTTCAGACACAATAGTTAATGCAGGTATTTTGCAATCAATTAGTGTATTAAGGAACAGCCTTGCACGAAGAGGAATAAACGCCATTGTTTTCAAATGCTTGTCTGGACTATGCAGCTCAAGCATTGCTGCAAATTCAGAATCACCAGTATCGTTGGACAGAAGATCATAAAAGCCTTGAGTATTGCGGAAAAACAAATCTCGAAATGGCTTGTGTCTTACAGCATCAATAATAGCAGTTGAAAAACATAGGTAGAGTTGGTTGTCTTCACGAGATGCGACATTATTGTTGAAAATATATGACCTCCATATGACCATTGCAAAAATAGAATAAGAAGGAGGGAAAACTAAACCAAGTGGAAGTAGGTGTTGCATCCTTGAAAGAGCTAAAACATATGATTCACCGACCATTTCTGCAATAAGCCCATCAAAAACTGTTTTGCAGTTACCAACCAAAAGCCGAAACCAATGCACATAAACCTCAATGGAGAAATCTAACTTCATCATGCCAATAGAACGGGAGATACCATTAGAACTGGATCTGGAACTTCGTATGAACTGTAGAACATCCAATCCTTCCTTTAATCTAAAGGCTGTGATCATCCTTTCTAGACTAACAACTCCATGAACAATTAGTCCAATAACAAGAGCAGAAACAGCAGCAGCTTTAGTTGGCCTTCCGACATTGTTTGGATATATCTCATTTGCATCAGGAGACAACTGAAACTGATTACGATGCGGTTTTCCAGTAGCAAAATTTGCAGAAATAGATGAAGATGCTTCAGCAGCCAAAGCTAGTTCAAACATGCGGCCTAGACGATCACCAAGAGCTTCTTTCAGCAAGCAGAGGGAAGTTATGTGAATTTGTAAGATGTACCTAGCACAATTTAGTTGATTACTGCTTGCCATGAGATCTGGAATTTTTGATATAGCTGTTCCAACACTAGCAATGATTGCAGAAACAGCAGATGCCACCAAAGAGGGATCAACTTCTGGGGTGATCCCACTATTTTGGCGTATAAAATCAACAAGATTCAAGACAATATCATGAGCTATTTTGTAACTATCATTCCATTTTTCAGTGGGATGGTTTCTGGAATTAGCAACAGCAGAATATTTTCTGTCCTTTCCATAATTGTAAACAGCTTCATCAACATGTTGTATTAACTCTTTCATGTTTGGGCCAATTCTAGACATCCTTGCGTTCATCTTTAGACGGATGTGCTCATCATCTGAATCTGTCACCCCAGCAGAGATTCCTGAAGAAAACATAAATTCACCATCTAATGGCCTTTCATTATCAAGCTCAGCAAGCAACCTTTGGTCATAAGTGGATCGTAAACTTTTCTCCCACTTTGACACGGTTGTTGCATCCCTATATTTCTTCAGCAAATTGCGAGCATAAGCAAGAGAAATAGAACCATAAGGCCTTCGTATTAAAGCAGTCAAGACATCAGGTAAAAGATCTGCAGTTCGAAGCACACTCTCATACCTGAACATGTAGTCAATGTAACCAAAAGCAAAATCAAACACAAGTAAGCATACAAACTAAAAAGCAAGCACAATCCATTAATGTATAGAAGTCAAATTAGCATTTTAGCAGTATAGAAGTACAATCATAAACCCATGGTCAGTAGACAACAATCTGGTGTTTTCACAATAAACATTGAAAGACAGTAACTCTGATATAAGCTTGGCACTCGGGAGAAAGAAAACTGAAAAAAATCATATCACCAGAAGTAGTAATGTGCAAGAATTGTAAAAAAAATAGAATCCTATGTCCAAACATCTGTTCCCTAACCAAGCAAACGAAAGCAATAATGATTATGACTACTAGAGAAAATCAATCTAAACTCTAGCACCCTCTATTATATATAATCAAATTAAGGATATTTATATATAGGTCCTTGTATGTTTACAGATTTGATCCTCAACGAACCTCAAACTAGCTCTAAGTTTTCAAAAAACCTCTACTTATAAATAAAAGCAATTCTAAGGTCTCTGAAAACTTGGTAACTCTGTCAATTGATTATAAGTAATAAAAAATACAATTATCCCCTTAGATTGTATTCTCTCTAACAAAATGGATATCTTTCTTCCTGTTATTTGTTCTCATGGAAGAATGGATGGGAGGCAATCTACATGTAAATTTGATTGCATTGTAGCTTCATGGACTCAATAAAGCCAATTCAACTTTGTCATTAATCATTTGAGTCAAATAGATACAGAGTAGTTAATAGTTTTGCCTTTTGTCCATTTAAACTGGTCACTAAATTCAAACTTTTACTTTTATAACATATATGTCAACCTAACCACTGAATTCAAACTTTCACTTTATAGGATGTCCACCTAGAAGAATTCAATAACTTTAGATTAATACATGAGAGAACTTGTCCAATCTGCATTGGTGTATTATATAATACAAAGGTGGTTGTATGGTGTAGAAGAATACCCTTGCCTAATGCAACCATTAGGTATTTAAGGGCCATTAGAACTTGCCTTGCAATGACCTTGGCAGCAGGCTCCAGGAGTTAGTTGACTAAATTATAGCAAAAGAGATCGCACATAAGATAGTTCAATTTGTCAATCAACTTGATATAATTCCATAAACCAAATAATGATTTAACATCTCCAAGCATTACTCTGAAGTTTGGACACCTAAAAATGTCAAAGGGTCTGGAGGATACCCTAGCAGCCTCTTAGAGTATATCGAGTACATAATTTCTTTTCCATTTATAAATGTTTAACTCAAACAGACTAGCTCAATGCATAAAAAAATATTGTATCCTTGATTTGAATCTGCTAATAGAGATAAGCTTTCAACCTCATAATCTTAGTTGAGTCATCACTTCTAATGATAATATCATCTATATAAATGGTACAAAAAAACTGCCTCCAGTCTAAGAGGTGAAAAGATTGAATGATTTATTACATTCATGTTTCTAAGCTATCTAATACATTCATGCTTCCAAGCTGAAAGAGAGTATACTGAATGTATTAGACTCTTTTCTAAGTAAGATTCAAAATCTTGAGCCCTAGTCGGAGTTTTTGACTTTTGAGTGATATTGTTTATGTATTATGCCAACATTTTGGCATATGTTACCGGATGAAAATTTGAGAGAGGAAGGAGATGAAAAGAAGAAAAGAACCATAACTATACATATTTACGTTAAGCTTTCATATCCCATTTAAATGGTATTTTTATATTGTATTATACGAGCATAAGCTAAAAAGATAGCAAACAATAACATTATTTTAATTCATCATGACAAATTTATATCATGCTAAGGGTGGCAAATGTACTAATCAACATACTTGAAACAAGAACATAAATTGTTTGTATCAAATAGTATCGAGTTTTAATAATTTATTGGAACAATGAGTTTTGACTGTGCCTCCCAATATTTTGCGAGATTTCACACTGTATATCTACGAGAATACAACTTATATACTCCTCAAATTTATGGACAGAGAAAATTGTTTCATCTACACCTAATTAATATAACATCAGAAGAATATATCATTGATAACAATTGATCTAGAGGCAAACAAGACACAACTAGTAGTCTGAAGTAGGCATATTCATGGTTTAAAGTGTAGTCTCGGCACGAAACGGACGAAACATCTCGTTCTGCCTGGCAACTGGCAACTGGCACCGGCACAACTCCAGCGCCAAACCTGCAACAACTGGCACATGTTGCGCAACCCCGTGGCCGCAACGGAGGAGTCGCATAACCCTTCCGCTGCCGCCGCGGAGGCGTCGCGCAATCCTACGACCGCTGCAGAGGGGTCACACGACCACCGCGATAGCACCAGAGTAGTCACGCGATCCCCGCAGCCATGACTGAGGGGTCGCGCAACCCCGCGGCAGCACCGAAGTCACGCAAGCTCACGAGTGTTGTCGGATTTTGGATTTTTTTTAATTAAACTTAGATTAATTATTTTAATCAACTCCTAGTTATAATAGAGATAATCTAAAGAGACTTTATTAAACCATAATAAAATTATCTAATTAATTTTATATTTCATTTATTTTAATTTAAAAATTATAATAAATTTTTTATTTATTTATTTATCTATTTTCATATCTTTTCCTTTTTTAAAAGATTATTTTTTATATTATTTATTTTTTAAATATTTATGTTAAATATTTTATTTTTTAATTAATATATTTTATATTAAAAAATACCAAAACTATATCGGCACGGTATGATACGGTACGTCCAAGACCAAAACCTCGACACGGGTCAAAATTTTAAACCTTGGCCATATTGATACAGTCTTAACAACAAGATAGACTAAGTTTGCATGGTCAAATTATTGTGTACCCTTTTTCCACCAGCTGAATTTTAAGCCTATCAAGCACCAAGGGATAGTTGGATTCATAAAGGAAGAGTGAATAGCTACAAGCCTACAAGTGACATTAGAGACATTGCCATCCCATCTACCATAGTTTTTTTTTTATAGCTCGAAACACATAATGCCTGTCAAGTATTTTCCTTCTTGCAATAGGAAGGTCAAGGACTGAATAGCATCTATGATTACAGAGGGTTCTAATACAGAAACAGCCCGAAATAGAAACTATAAGAGGCCCAAGTCATGGGCAGTTATTGTAGGTCCATAGTACTTGTTACTAGTGCCACTCATTTATAATAAAAGATGGTAGAAATGATAAAGAAATAGAGATGGCAAGTATCTCACATAAAGATTAAAGCATATAGATTAAAGTAGAAGAAACAAAGACAGTGGACACAGAACATGTTACATTGATTGAAAGAAAGGCTTAATGCCACCCAAGAGAATAGCAATCATAATTTATTTCAAAGGCTTAATGTCACCCAAGAGAATAGCAATCACAATTTACAATCAATTAGTATAGAGATTAAGGCAAGGTTTAAATCTCGACCCATACTGAGGTTCAATCCCGGACCGGAATAATACGGTTTCGGTATCGTATCGTGCCGATATAGTTTTGGTATTTTTTAAAAAAATTTAAATATAAATGTACATAATTTTATTAATATTTGATTATTAAATATGCTTTATATTTTGATATGTTAAATTTATATTTCAATATTTTCACATAAGATAATGTCTATTAAATTTTTATAAAAATTATTTTAAAATTAAGTAATTCTCAAAATTAAAAACAAAATTTAAAATTATAAAATCATTTGAAAAGCTAAAAATAATTATAAAATTATTTGAAAATCTTAAATTATTTTTTTAATGTATTTGTAAATTTTTTATTTTAAAAAATTTATTAGATATGTTTAAGAATTATATTTTTTTTAAATTTTATATTGTTTAAAATTTATATTTAATTTTAAAATTATTCTAAAAAAATAAATTATTTTATAAAATATTTATTAAATTTTGAAATTTTGAAATAATTTTTAATATTTTATAACTATTATTAATAATAGTTTATTTTAAAAAATATATATTTAAAAAAAAAAGAATTAACTATATCAAAAAGAAAACTAAAAAAGAATCGCGGCAGAACTGCAGAGGTCATCTCGGCACCGTGGTCCCAAGGAGGATTTAGAAATAAATAAAATTTTATTAGAATTTTTTAAAATTTTAAATATATTTTTATACATTTTAATCGGATAATTCAATTAGGATGTTAAGAAATATGTTTAACTATTTATTTAAATTAAGGATTGATTGGATCCATAAAAAAACAATAACATAGCTAGAAGATAAATAAATAAATAATTTATTATATATTTTTAGATTTAAAATGTATAATTAATTAGATAATTTTATTAGAATTTAATTAAACCTCTTTGGATTATCCTTATCATAGCAAGGAATTGATTGAGAGAATCAAACTAAATTCAGTTTTAATTAAAAAAAAACTCAGTTTTAAAACCCGACAGCGTGACCTCCAGTACGTACGGCCGCTGAGTCGCACGACCACTTCGGCGCAGCCGCTGCACGACCCCTCCGGCATGGCCGCTTTCTACAGTGACCATGGGGGTCGCGCGACCCTTCTGTGGTGACCGAGGGAGTCGCACGACGCGCAAAATGTTTCGCCCATTTCGATATCAAACAATTTTTCAAATTATGATAACAGTGGTTCTCTTCACACAAACAAGACACAACAATAACATTCAAGCCTTATCTTACTAGGTGGGGTCGGCTATATGAATTCTTCCCGTATCATCTTAAATGTGTCTCCCAAAATTTTTCCTCAATAGATGCAACCCCGACTTTCTCTCTAACATTTTCATTTCTTATCTTGTTCATCCTTGCATGTCCACACATCCACCTTAACATTTTTATCTCTGCAACTTCAATCTTCTGCTCATGTGCTCAAGTCATAGCCGAGCATTGAACTTCATATAACATAGCATGTCTAACCGTCGTTTTGTAAAACTTTCTTTTAAGTTTTAAAGGTATTTTACGATCACAAAGAACACCTGACGCTTTTCTCCATTTTAACCAACCTACTTGTATTTAATGTAAAACATCTCTCTCAATTCGTCGTCTCTTATTTTAATAATTGTCTCATTATGCCTAATATTACTAACCTTAAATTCATAATTCGAGTTTAGCATTTACTCTTTCACATGTCTCATCTATCAAAACAATATTATCTGCAAACAACATGCACCGCAGTACCACATCTTGGACGTGTCTCATCTCCTTCACGTGACTCTTCAAGAGACACTTGCAAATAGGTAATATCAAGCACGAACAAAAGGCAACATGCAATTTATAAGATGGCAAGTATTGATGGCATCCCAAAACTACAATAGAATTCTAACAAGGTAATATTTCATGCACTATTAACAAATATGTTTGCAATGTTTCTCTTCACGCAGACAAAACTCCTAAGAGATGGTTTTGAAAATATGTTGTCTAGGCCTGAAACAGCATATGGAAAAACAAATAAAACAAATGGAAAGTATTAATGGCATCCCAAAACTACAACAGAACTGTGACACACAAATATTTCATGCACCCTTAACTAAATAAGTGTCACTTTGCCAATAATTTGTTAAGGTAAACAAGAACAATATAGCTGATGAAAAATCCTATGAATGGTGATAAAAGACTAGGCTTCAATTTAAAATATCAACAGAAATATGCCAAAGGTGCGTCTAAGTTTCCTGAATATCCAAGGAGTACACCTCTTTCCCAAAATGCCCCCCGTCCAACCTACTTCACTTGACTTGTTATCCCACTAGTATCAACCATATGAGATTCTAGTTAACTGCTAGCCATCAAAGTCTTTAGCCAAAGGTGTTTAGCAATCTGATTGGGCTTAAAATTAGGAAGAATAACATGAACACTTATAGGGGTGCAACAATACCTATTTGGCATGAATCTGAAGTCTCTAGTTTAGCTAAAAGTGTTTGATAACCCTAAAGGACTCAAAAATAGAAGAAAAAAAATGAATATGGGTAGATTCAGAGGAACACTAAGAGTGCAATGGTGCCCATTCGGAACCAATCAAAAGCCTCCAAGATCATCAAGCACATTTAGCCAAAAATTATTAACGGCCAGCAATGGACTGTATTGGATGTTGCTACTGATAAAAAAAATAAATTAATCATTTAATTATTAATTACTCTAAATAATTAAATTTATATAATTTAACAAACTTCTCGCAATGCTCATATTGTATTTAATGCATACTTCAATTAAGCCATTAAATTAGTAAATTAGTACCCTTAATAATTAATTAATTACATTAAATAATTAAATTTATATAATTAAACAATGATCTCGTAACACTAGTGTAATTAATTTATTTATTCAATTAAATCATAAAATTGATAATTTAATTTGTTTAAAAATTAATCAATTATCTTAAATAGGTTCTCAAAAGATAGCATAGCTTTAAAATTAATCAAATAATTAATTTATTGAACATCAAATAATTAGTAATTAAATTAATATATCAAATAATTAGCTTTTTTGGTTGCTAACATTAAAATAATTGGTTATTATATAATTAACAATTAGATTATTTAATTGATAATTAAATAATTATTTTATTTGATAATTAGCAATTAGAAATAACATCTAGTCAGCTACAAGCCACTAAACACTTTTGGCCAAAAGTGTTCAACAGCGCCTTAAAGGTCTAGGCTTTGTGTAAAATGGGCATTATCACACTCATAGTGTTCCTCTGAGTCTATTTATGTTTATTGCTAGATAATGAACCTATATGGCTTCAAAGCACTTTTAACCAAAAATATTTAGGCCAAAAGTGTTTAGCAACCCTGAAGGTCTTGAACTTGTATAAAATAGGTAGTATCACACTCCTAGTGTTCCTCGGAGCCCATTCATGTTAACTTTTCTATATTTTGAATTTATAAGGCTATCAAGGACTATTGACCAAAAATATTTAACAGGCTTAGAGGCTTTAGATTCATGTTATATGGGCATTGTATTCCTAGTTTTCCTTTAAGTATTTCATATTTGTTTTCCTATATTTTGAACCCTATAAGGCCATCTTGAACTTGGCCCAACGTATTTAAGGGTCCTAGAAGCTTCAAATTTGTGCCTAATGAAGAACGTTATACTCCTAGTATTCCATTGAATTTGTCCATACTCCATATTTATTTTTTCTAATTTCAAACTTTATATGATTGTTAAGCACTTTTAACAAAATGTTTAATGGCTAGTAGTCAATTGCTAGCCTTCAAAAACTTTTACATAAATGCACGATGGCCATCAATCAGTTGGAATCTCAACCAGCTAATTGCTAGTTAGGTGTTAACGGGTCAAGTGAAATGGGTTGAGTGGAGAGCTATTTTGGGAAATAAATGCATCATTTGATAAATTGTCGAATTATCAATGAAGAGAACAACCACTTTTAAAATGTCACTAGGCCCCACTGGGATACTACAAAATATGACCATGTACATTTATATTGTTATAATATGTGTGCACGCCACAGGTGACAATAAGGTTATTTACAAGCTATGACATGTTAATTTATATTGTTATAATTACATCTGCAACTTAAACTCCCTCAATCTCCTCAAATCAACTGAATTATAAGCAATTGCTTTCCGTTCTTTTTTTTAAATGTGTAGTTTCATTAACCACAATCCAGAATACCAAATGAGAACGAATTTTGATACAACCCTTTAGAAACATATTACCTACCACATTGTAATAACAGCTCTCTGCTAACACAACCAAAAGTTGTATCATCACAAGTCCTTATCCCAACATTTAGGAGAGTTAACTATGCAACCAAACAGCTGTGTCATGATGAATGGTTACTAAAAGATCAACTTGAGATGGAAATAAATTCTTTCATTCATCTAGAAGTGTTTTTCATCAATCTAGATGTTGATGGTATCGATGGAACCGACCTGGGTTTCATTTGTTATGATTTAGTAACAAAGATAATCACACTATATGGCAGAATGTTGTAGCTTTATGAGCACTTCATATAATGTAGTAGAAATGCATACATAAAATCAGAAAATACCCACAAAAAGACTCTGGAATCCAAGAAATGCTTGTAAAATGAGAAAACGGAGAAAATCGTATAAGAGCTGTTGATCCCATGGAAATAAGAACATTAACTATGGTGAGAATGCAAATAAAGGAGGAAGACATGTTTGGAAAGATGCACGATTAACCACACAAGAGAGGTAAATAGAGCCAACAAAAACAAATTGTATCAACAGCAAACAAAGAAATGTTTGTAAAATACTCAGCAACCAAGTAATGCATAGAAGAGAGTACCTCTGCAGGGATGAGAATAGAATGGTTTCCCCAATCTGGCAAACTTGACCTTCTCTATTTTTTGGTAACATGGAGTTCCTTGCACCATGCATGACAGTACTTGATCTAGATATTACTTTAGGTAACAACAATATCAAAAACCTTACTGCTGAAACTAAATCACAAGAAATATCGAATATATAAATAATGAACAAAAATTCATCTTCGCCTAGTTTCCATCTTGAAGAACCTCGGTCATCAGGTGATACAGAGAAAACATCAGAACAATTGCTCACTTTAGAAGGAGCTTTTTCATTTTCTTCAATAAGTTGCCTAATTGACTTCAATAACCAAATTGAGATAGATCTTCTCTCAAGCAATCTTAATTGCTTCAGTGCCTTACAAATATCACTTTGGATTCCTGATATTATCCTACTGGCATCTTTTGGAGCTTCTGCATCAGGACCAGAATGATGGTGGGGACAACCAATTTTGTTGTCACATACATGGCTAGTAGATGCTCCCTGACTACTTTCAATTCGCGTAGATGCTAACTGTGCCAAAGACTGTGTTTTACGCACAATCTTTTGCCTACCTCTTGAGGTATTTTTAATTAGCTTAGGTGGATGTTCAACCTTGAAAGATTCTTGGGATTTAGGTCCCTTCTTTACCCACCAATTACCTTCATCGTCTGAGTGATGTGATGAAAACCCTTGCAGGATAGAGGTTCTATCATCAGTAAGCTTTTGCCGTTTCTCTTTCCTGCATTCATCACAGCCAATTTTCTCTTCAGCAGTATCAACTTTGCTTTCCAAAGAACCAGATATCCTTTTTGAAATTCCATTTGATTCATCAGGAGATACCATTGGCATGGTAAAAGGAAGAGGAAACCGCAGAAAATTTGAAATTAAAATTTTCAGCTGTGTAACTCGGTCTATCTTAGCATGATGACTCTCTGGAGCACCAGTTGAATAATCTGTATCATTTTGCAATGAAAAAGTTGAACCAACATCATCTCTAATGGTTAACTCATTGGATTTACTGCACAGACGTCCTTGAAGAACTAGTCGACGTTCATTTGAGTAGGCATGAGAAATTTCACTTAAGAATGGGATATTAACAATTCTTGCTTCTTCTAAAATATTAAACAAACAATATCCAGGAAGTTGCTGCAGAATTCTTCGGTGTCTTTGTTGTCTTTCCAAGTCCAACAAATTATCATCCTTGTCCATTATCCCACTCACAATTAACTGCCTTACATAAGCATGAGGATAGAATATCCCATTCCGAATAAGTTCCAAAAGAAAAAGTTCAACATCCTTGAAGCTTCCTGCCTTCCCTATTTCATGTTGATCCAGCCAGCAAACAAGAATGTCATGCAATGGGCCAGGGCTTTCAAATATGCCTTTTTTATTCTTCCTATCAGGTAATGCCTTTGAATTATTTCTAGCAACACAGACATTTTCCACCACTGTCCCGCCTAACAAAGTATCTTGCTCAGAGCTGTTTTTCCCACATAGGCCAACTGAAAATTTTCTCTCCCGACATTGATTTGAGTTGAGCAAGTCTTCCATCTTAAGCTTCAAAATTGATACTGCAAAATATATCTGTGAAAAATCTTTTCTTCCAGAAAATTTGACATGGCGAGGCATGGAAGTACGACAATCGCGATAATTACATGTGGCCCATTCACATAAAAAGAATACAGAACAAATAAAAGACCAAGTAATGGTCCCAATCCATTTTAAGGAAGATCGCAATGGAGGACTTATTTCTGCAATCCATCTTTCTTCAACAACTGTATCTAACAAATCTTCAAATAGAGAAGTATAAGCAATCATTATATTTCCAGTTATCAAAGCTCTATCCAGAACCTGTAAAACCTTGGCAGCTCCATGAGCTTGAAGGCTTGGGTTTACAATCTTTGAAAGATTTGAAGCACGTTTGTGGACAGAGGAGATAATGTAACCACATGACAAATAACGAAGATATGCATCCCGAGTATCAAACTGCTTATTATATAAAGAATCTGGTGACTTCAGGTATGCATTTTTACAATGTAAATCAGGAACAACACAGGCTGGCAAGGGAAAGCAATCCAAGGCAACAAAGGTATCAGGTACAGAAACCATCAGGTACCGCACTATCTCAACAATTGAATCTATAAATGATAACTTTTCTGATGTATTTATTGAACTTGAGAAATTGGATGAAAGATCATGTATTTTTTGGGCAAGTAGGTCTACAACTGTGCGTACATATGTCTGTGAGAGTGCAACACTATCAATCACATCAAATATAAATGGCAAAAGCAACTCAAAAGCCTCCAGTGATTCCTTTTCCTGAACAAATAAATTAAACAAAAAATATTCCTGTGAAGATCCATTTAATCCGAAAACTTTTTGCCAACAAAACAAGAGATAACCTGAAGCTGATTGAGAATGAACTCAATAATAGGAGCAGGATGCATTAGACCTTCTGCAAGATGCCACAGTACCAGGCGACACATATACTGCCATTTGAAATGTAGAGAAGGTTCGTCGGCATCAGGAGTAGAACAAGAGTCAACTTTTTGTGATGTTTCATAATGGACACCAATATAATTTTGTGATGATTGATTCTTATTGGGAAAAGGCACATTAGAACCATCTTTAGGAAAAAATTCATCCAGGAGCTGCAGCATGTACTCAACCACATCTTTAGACCACAAATCAGATCGAGCTATATGTGCTTTATCAAGAGCCGCTGATGACACATTAATTGAGGAAGGTCGCACCTGCAAATAATATTTCAATGATGTGGAATAACATTTCTATTGAAACTAGGAAAACAAATAAACATATTGGTTATTTTCCACATGTTTATCAACCTGATTGAGATAGTTAACTTTTATAAACCAAGATGCCCTCAAAAATGGAACATTGTGCCGGATAAGAACTTCAAAAAGAGCTTTGCGTCGATAACCATGAGGAACATGGTCGGACAAGGAATGCAATTGCTTATGTGGTTGTGATAAGGCCTGTGCACATAAAACACAAACAGTTAAAATTATCACAAAAGGGTAGAATACCATAAACCAGGAGAGAATAGAAACCATAATTCACAAAAAAAAAAAAAACTAAAATAACTGCCAAAAATTGCACAGGCAGTAAAATAAAAACTATGTCAATAACCAAACATACCAACACAAAATAGCAACAACAGAATGTTCATCTAAATTTAGCTAGATAAAGTATCTGCAAATATCAACCTGAACATCAGAAAGAATATAAATGTGATGGGAATTACTCATCCAGGATACTAACAAAAATTGAAAGAAAGTACACATTTTTATGCATTTATCATTTCAAGTTGTGTCAGTCTAAGTTGGAGTGGTTAAATGAGAAGTCACACAATTCTAGACGTCAATGGAGCATTATGTAATTGGAGTCAGAAAATTATGGGATAGATCTCACATGGATGACATAATAATGAGAACTTTCATCCAATTCATGGCGGGAATTAGTGAGGTATAATCACTAGTCAAGTTGAAATGTTCCTTATGTTTTTGTTAGTTGCTCCAAAATTTTAATGAAATTGACTTTATAATTAATAGACTTACATTTGGAGAAACATGTTAAGTTAAAAGAATTATAGGATTAATACTTATTTGACTTGATCTGGGCAGCCTTCAAAATGTAACAAGTCCTGATACAACACAATATGAAGACCACATCATTTCGACTGCAGACTGAAACTTCAACACAAAATGATACTTTTTAAAACATTAGTTATATCACTGAGAGAAAACTACACATTTATATCAAGAAAAGAAGAGAAAATTACATTGAACAATGAAGTTTCAAGACCTTTGATATCCAATCATCCACTCCTCTAAAAAAAATAATGACACCCACAAAGAAATTTTTTCAAAAAATAAGCTATCAAACACCATCATGTGTTAGATACTGATGCCTAAGTTTAGGTAACGAAGTATAATATCATATGCTATCGTGATAAATGAATGAATAGATATATTATATTGGTTGAACAAAATTAATCTAGATGCAGTAAAATTTATGGAATATATAATGATAAATTTATGCGAAATGGATATACAGGATAAATTATGTCTTTCTAGTTTGAAACCAAACCATAAAAGCAATGATAAAAGCCTAATTTAAGAGAATATAAATTTAAAGGCCTCGTCATTTAAAAAAAAGTGTCTATATGGGTACAAAAGACACTGATTACAAACCTCAATCCATTTTCTGCGACCATCTTCATTACACGGCTTTTGCTCAGGAAAGACACCAGATTTTGTTAATAGCTGACCAGAAAGAGGAACTCCATAAACCTGGCCAGCCTGTTAAAACATTGGGAGAAGGAATTGATCACTCAACAATGGAACCGAGAATATGTATATTTGAGCAGATGCATTAAATAACAACCACTAACCAGTATGTGTATAATAAAACATTAGCAATTACCTTACGTTTTTGAGAACGAGATTCGTTGATAGCTCTAAGGCGCTTTCGTAATTGCTTCAAAAACAAAATCAACAAAAATTGTTCACGTGAGAAATGAGTGCAACCTTATTCAATATGCTATTGTTTTAAATGACTACCTGGGGGAAAATATACAAGTAGATTACTACTGAAACTTCTTAGGATCAAAACAGGTCAGGGAACATCTACTGGTACTGACATGATATTATGCTTATAATTAAGCATATAAATACATGATAAGTGCTTCTTCTACACTAAAGATAAGGCAGAAAATATACTAGGTAAAGACAACGAATTTCTAATATCCTGCACCAAAAGTAAATCCAGGTTAATGATGATCATACTGACCAAAAAGAAAGAGAGGGAGAGAAAAGAAATTAGCCTTTTTAGGTGAAGGTTTAAAATTTTGTCCTAAGCTAAGATATCAATCCTCAACCAAACCGAAATTTCTTCGCCGTCAGTTTCAGGATACCAACTATGGTGATAATCAGCACTTAAGAAGAACCTGTTTGCAGCAGCCCATCACTACAGAACATTAACAGCATAAAGAGTAGGAAAAGGAAAGAGTGATACAAAAAGAAATCAATCTGTATTTTGAATTTTGAATTGTAACTGACTTGGGGAATTATTCTGATTTTAGTGTTGAGAAGTTGGTATGTTTTGATTTAGTAGTTGCTTAGTTGGATTATTGCATTTTTCAATTTATGATATTTGTTTTCCAGTTTAGTTAGGGCATCGTTTCAATGTATTGATGATGTTTCAAGTAATAAAAATTTCCCTTTGTTAATTTTTCTGTGAGATCCTTCCATACTCTGAGATAGTTATCCCCTTCTGCATAAATTTCGTTCCAGTTCTCAATGCAGGTTTAGTTTATGGTTCAATTTTGATGTTAAGTCAATTTGGTATTAGAGCAAAATTTTCAATTTAGTGTTTGGCACTTTCTGTTCCTATACCATTACATCCTAATTCCACTTTTGCATCCCTACATCACAAACATCTTTGTATTCCACCTAAGCACTCATATTCCACCCCATAGTGCATCATCTCCGCACATCCACTCAGTCAACCATCCTACTGCCACCTTGAATCATATTCCTACTCCGTGCTTAGAAGATTCTCTGGTTGACTTTTTAGAGAACATACTAACTAGAGCTCAAGATAACAAATTATAACTCATTCATGTTACGACCTAAAAAATAAATTAAAAAAAAACAGAAATTAAACAAATTAATCTTCATTGCATCGAAAGGTGAAGTTGTTACTTTAGTGGCCCTTCCAAGCAACCCCACACTCTGAAAGGAGGTAAATCACGAGGGGCATTTGTCTTAGCATAGCGGCCCTTTGCATGGGGAGGTCAGGCACCCAAGAAGGCATTTTCGCACTAGCTGGGAATTGATTTCAAGACCTACTGCATCAAGCACTCATGCAGGGATCAACTGCACCAACCCGTGAGAGCAACAAAATAATCTTCATGGACTACGAATGCAAGACATCCATTTCAAATACACTAAAGCAATTAAGTCTTTATTTTGTATGTGTCATATGGTAATTTATCTAACCCTAGTTAGTATTGAGAGTTAGTTTGTTGAACTTATGTCCACCAAATAAACAACTTTATAGTGTACAATAAAGAGATATATATAGATACAAGGAAATTGATTGTAATAAATGATGATTATTAAAAAATACAAAGTCATATGACAAACTAAAATTCAATCTCATATATCATCTACTTAGTCATGTAGAATTTATTTGTTCATATTGTGAGAAAAATAATTTTAATGCTAATTTATTTAATTATGAATTCATTTGAGTACTATTACAATTTTTTAATTAAAAGATATGCTAATTTACTACGAGAAATTTAAGTCTTAATCATTGTATATTAACATTGTTGCATCCTTGTATATCAACTTTTTCACAAGTTGAGCTTTTGTGGGATATGGTTTGCATTATCACTTTCATGCCTCATGATTGCTATAAAAACAGGTAAATCATTCACCTACAATCAAACAATTTCTTATTAATAAAAAGGGCTCAAAAGGAGGAACAAGAGGAATTAATTTCCCAATAATGAAACAATTATGATACTTGAAGGATACAATTTAGGAGATGTTATTGCTATTTCTTGCACATTGGAAATGACAACTCAATTGAAGATGTTGGCACCTCACCTAGGGTCAAGTTCTCCTCAATGTGGTAGAATGATGCAAAAGAAATCATTTTGAATTTTGAATTGTAATTCAATTTAGAAATAATTATATTTTAGTAGTTGTTCTACTTTAGGTATTTAGAAGTTTAGTATGTTTTGACTTGCTGAGTTAAATTAAAATATTATATTTCACGAGTTGTGATATTTACTTAGGGTCAAGTATATAAAAAGGGCATTGTTTCAATGTATTAATAAACCTTCTTAATAAAAAAAATCCAATTTTAATAACCAATGCAGAATAGGGTCTCTAGAAGTCTCATAGTAGCCAGTTTTTGAGAATTTAGTAACCCAAGAATCTAGAAGATTGAAAATCTTTGGAAACATTTAATTTCATCATTAAAATTAAAAATATTGAAGGGGAGCCTTGACGCAACGGTAAAATTGTTGTTGTGTGACCAAAAGGTCACGGGTTTGAATTCTGGAAACAACCTCTTGCAAAAAGCTGGATAAGGCTGCGTACAATGGATTCTTCCCCGGAACCCCACGTAGCGGGAGCTTCGTGCACACCGGGCTACCCTTTTTTTATTATTAAAATTAAAAACATTCCAGAAAAATGGAAAATCTAACCACTCACAACTCAAGGACCACAAATCTGACCACACCTAAATACTGAAAGCATTGAGAAAATTGGCAAAAAAAATTAAAATTAGAATTCAAGTTTCACCTCTTTCAACTTTAAGATGGACTCGGGTTTTGAGAAGCTGAAACCTTGAGATAATGCAATTTCTCGAGCTTCCTGGCACATTAAGAGAGACAAAATATTAGCTCAGTAAAAAATAGAAGGCAAAATGAAAAGAGGAAAATCAAAAAAACTTGAGAGAGATAGGGATAAGGAGCAAAAGTAATTACAAAAGAGCAAGTGGGAATAGATTTTGAGCATGTAGTTCTGGATAACTCAGCATTCATTTAATGTAGAAAGGATAAATCAACACTAACTGCCAAGATGTTCTTGTAGAAGCTTGTTATTAAAGCAAAAGCTTTTTAGTATTTTTAACCAATAAAGGTGTATTCCTATAGTGATATCAATGAATAGGTGCAGATTTCTTGATACATACAATAAACATCAAGGGTATGACATGCACAGCCCATTACAGTATTCTAAAAGGAAAAAGTAAGTTGCCACAGAATTTGAAATGGTATACCAATTGGACTAGTTATTACATATAACCTACTGAATGAGCATAAAAATAAAACTAAAACTGATTGTTTTAGAGCCTCAAAATAAGTTAGTAAGATGCCTAAGATAGGTTGTTCAAATTCTAAACATAGCAGATAGCTAAAGCAGGATGTTTAAAGCCACCAAGAACTATTATTAATTGATTGAATTTTTTCTCATTTTGAAGGCATTTTCTTAGCCATTCAAAGTGTATAAACTACATAGTTCAATAAATTTCATCAATACCCAACCAATTCAGTCAAGGGAAAGGTTCAACAGAAGGCCCTACAAATACAAAGGCAGCTCAACCTTTTATCTGATTCATTTTTCAAAGCTTCACCATACTTAAAATAAAGAGGATGAGGACAATATCACAAATCATATCAATAATACTAATACTGGTCATCCATACAACAGCTTGGAGAGACAAACAACTGTTGTTACTCTTATATTCATTTTGATCTCAATGATTGAGGTATATGCTTTTTGATTACATTCTTGTTTTAATTGGATAGATAATTTAAGAAGTTGTGACTTTGTGATTTAGCTTCCGTGTAAGTTCTGTAACCAAAGTTAGAAGGTGTTTTAAGGTGGCAAATGGTTTCCCACAGCATATGCTCCGAGGGCATAATGTAGTATGCTATAGCATACACAATTGGTGCTAAAAACATACCTAACAAATTATATTAATCAATATGTTCAATTGATGATTTCATATTAAAATATATATATATATATATGATAATCAGACAATGTGAAACACAATATAATAATACAGAATTAATGATATTAGCAACGTGCATAGAATTAATATGAAAGTCAATCGCTTGTGAAAGAAATAGTTAAGTCTACACATACAAGTTACATGCTAATACGTTAAAATCTCAGTTTTAGTAGTTAGCACTATGGTTTGCAGTATTGGTATCAGTAATACTGGTAATCTACAAAACAGCTTGGAGAGACAAACCACAATTGTTACCCTTATAATCAATTTGACCACAACGATTGATCATTAAGGAATATGCCTTTTGATTATATTCTTGTTTTAGTTGGATATATAATTTAAGAGGTTGTGACTTTGTGATTTAGGTTCCATGTAAGTTGTGTAACTAAAGCAAAAAGGTGTTTCTAGGTGGCAAATGGTTTACCTATAACATAGCGCATATGCTCTGATGCATAATATAGTGTGTTATATATAGCATATGCAATTGGTGTTAAAAAACATAATTAAAATATTTATATTGATAAAAAATGAGTAGCTTATTTCTAACAAATTATATCAATGAACGCATCCAATTGATAATTTCTCATAAAAAAAAGACATGTGCTAATGATGCAATGTGACACAATATAATAATAAAGTAATATTTGTTAGCAACATGCATATAATTAATATTGAAAGAGTTTATCACTTGCAAAAGAAATATTCGTCTACACATACCAGTTATATGTTAACACATCAAAAATTTAGTCTTGTTTACACTATGGTTGGCAGTATTGGCATCCATGAAAAAAATGTATGAAATATTAAAATATTTAACATTTATTGAATAACACAATAAAACATATACAAATATTTAAAAATTATACATTTATATCTAATAGGCATACATGAATACTACAAAATAAAAAAATCTAAATTTTGTTTTGTAACAAAAATAATTTATATTATCAATAAATCAAATACAACTTTATAACATTTCTCTCTTTTATATAGGACTCAAGGATTTACACTTTCCAAGCCGCCAAAAACCATTGTGCAAATTGTATAGTTGTAGCAGAATGACAGCATTGCACTCAAAATTTTCATCAAAAAGGAATTAAATATACCCTCCAACATTCCATTTTTCACAAAATCAAAATTGTACAAGTGTCCGAGTAATAGCAAAGATGATATAGGCATATAAATTAATGATAGTACAAGTCAACTTAGACTATCTAACACAAATAATATAAAAATCAGGATATGTATGTCATTTGTTTTACTAAACCTTATTCTTGAACAAAGCAAACATCAATAGTGTTTCCCATGGTTTTAAATCTCATGTCACGCCAGTTGGTCCGGGCGGAATTTACTATTCCGCCCGCCGACATGCACCATAATGGCACCGCGACGGCCTTGCGGTCATAGTGGGTACCACGGCCCCACAGGGGCGTGAATGATTACACAACCCCACAGCAGCCTCCATAGGGGCGAGGAGAGTGTCGCAACCTCGCGACAGCCTTCGTAGGGTTGCAGCACTCGCAACAGCATACACAATTTGTTTTTTTCTTGATTTTTATTTAATTATTTTTATTTTTAGAGGTTGAATTTTTTTATTTTTTAAACTGCTATTTCTTTTTCCCTATTAAATTTTTCTGTCTTAATTTTTTTCTCTTTTATCCTTTAATTTTTTTCTTCCTTATTAAATTTTTTTCCTCCATTAAAATAGAGAAACATACCTCTTAAAGGTAAATAGAGTAAAAAACAAAACCTCTTATTACAACTAATAAGAGATTTAAACATTTAATAAAATAAATCATGTTACATATAAATTAGATTTAATTTCAAACTAATCAAAATGTATCTAAATTAAATATAACTTAAACCATCTTAATCGATTTAGTTAATCTAAATCAACTTTTACTAAATAAGAATCAAATATTTCATGAGATAATATCAAAACTTAAACTTATCATACAACATCTCAAATTTGACTTAATAATAAGCATCTATAATAATCAAATGTTAATAAAAATATTTAATCAAATGTAAAAATATTTTTTATATTTTAAAATGTACCAAAACCATATTGATACAGCACCAGTCATATACTGAAACACCAACACGGCTAGAAATTTTTAACCTTAGTGTTTCCAAGAAAGGAAACAAATGCAAACAAAAACAAGATCACAAAATAATTTCCCAATAGCACTTTCCCTCTATTTCCTTTGGTGGAAAATGAGAAAAGCAAAAGAGAAAAAAAAATATTCCCCCAAAATTTCTTTGGACGAAAAAGAGGAAAGAAAAAAGCATAAGAATTTCCTCGACTTTTTGCTATACTACTTCTATCAAATTTGGGCAAAAAACACTTTCCCATATCACACGTAATGAAACTCAAATGCATCCTTAATAAATTTCAAATTATTTTATATTTTCAACAAATAAAATGTTGAAACTTGAGTTTTCCTTTCTTCCCAAATCAACGAATTTAGTTAGATGGAAAACAAAAAAAAAACTAATTGTTTCTCCCCCACAGTAAGTGCATAAAGTAATAGCAAAACAAGAATAAAGGGGACGAAACGATTTCCTTTGATCACACACTTGACAGTAGCACTAAGATAGAAGTCAATCAGCAAAATGGTATCTAATATAACAGCATGAGTTCAGAAAAAAAATAAAGAAATTGCATATGTTGGGAAAGAGCAATAATCTCCATAAAATAAAGTTTAAAACAAAAGAAGAAATTATTATTAAAACAGTAGCAAGGATATTAACAGAAACACACCTCAATTCCTTCAACTGTCTCTTTGTATCCAGACTGCAGATACTCTCTAGTTAGTGTTTCTTCAGGACAGTTTGTGGTTTGAGGATAGAAGTCAGGGGGACCAAGTCTAAAGAGCATGATAAAATGTAAGGATGTGACATGAGTGCTATATGAACTATAAGAAAATATAAACACAGTTAAGAACTCAGATGACAATTTGCCTAAAATGTGAACACGGAGAAGGTCTAACTCAGATAACAAATTGCCTAGGGTAGCCATCGAATGTTGTTTAACTGTTCTCTTAGTTTGCAGAGCAACTTGAGCGACAAAACAATTAAAACTTACTATTAAGCAAAGAGAAATATGTAATGATAAAATGGTAATAAAGCATGTGAAAAAGTTGAAATTTTATTAGCTTCAACAGTTTCAACAAAACCAAAACCAAAAATTGGACCACATCATCATAGAAGATATTTTAACTTGATTGGAGAATAAAGCTTACCGGCCATTAAGAGATTCTCTATCACATTTTAGCTTATATGGCGCAAGTTGGGACTGTCGCCTGGAGAAGCAATCACAAGACAGAACATTAAGCATGGCTGAGAGCGGATAATATGCAGCTGAAAAGTAAAGCTCAGCTTCTATACTTAAATGAATGACTACCGATCAGAATGAACTAGTAGATATGACAACAAAAATTGAGTGGATGAGACAATAGATACTGCCATGTCAATGAATGTATCTTGTATAATCTCATGCATCAGATTCAACAAGTTCAAGCACAATGTATACATACGTATATAGTTTTAAAAAGCAGCTTAAGAGGCCTAAGTAGTTTCATCAAGGGGCAACTCGCCTAGTGGCTAGCAGCCCTTGTTAGGAGGCCCTTTTAAAAAATGATGAAGGCAATCCACTAGGCAGTTCAAGTGAGTGTGTGTAAGAAAATCCCTATTTCTTTTGTTGGTACTTCATCTAATATTAGTTATATATACTTTGATATAGTAGCATGACACTAATCATAAACTATATATAAGTTTCTTATAATTTGAATTGATTGTCATCAATATTGAATTTTATGTCGTGTTGTTTTTTTTTTTACTTGGTTGCAACGTAAAATAAAAGTCAACCCCACCTAGTAGGATAAGGCTTGGTTGACGTTGTTGTTGCAACGTAAAATATGATAAGTTGGTCTTTGTCCAACAAGGAAACATCCATTATAAGTAGCACTACAATGTGATTGTAGGTACAAAATTCTAATTAGGAGATGAAAGTAAAAGATTGAATAAAGCATCATCACAAATAAAGTTCTCAGGAAAATGATGTTTGTTTCATGTTCAGCAAATGCTTGGAGGACTTGCCACATTTTCTAAATAAAGCGTGTTGATTTACTACTACCTCTCTTTTTCCCATTTTTGTGTTGTTTATCAGATAACTCAAGTATGGTAGTTTTAGAATAGGTGTATGCAAATGTTGGTCAACAAGATAATTGCCTACTGACAACTACAAAATCATGATGTATAAGTCACTTCCTTAGGAATCCAACTTATAAGCTAAAAAGAAAAACAAAACAAAAGTCCCACATACGTAGGCTATCAACAAGGATGAAGAGTAGCTTGTTTATTTAAAAGAGAAGGCCTAACTGAGGAACATAAAAGGTAGGTATATCACCTTGAGTTAGAGAAGCTGGATGCTGAATAAGAAGATTCTATCCTGGTATTATCTCTTGATGATGCCCCGCCAATGCCATTGCTACCAACTCCGCTGCCACCACCAGTACCAGTGTACCGCTGCATTCCTCCTCACTAATGTTGGCAAGCTGCATTCATGCTATTTCTGATATGCAAAATGCACGACAGAACCACTTCTGAGTGCTGTCACAATTCGATCCGTCAATGAGTAATCTAGTTGAACCTAGGCACATAGTAGCAAAACATATGACAAGGTGAGCTCAGTGTATTCAACTGATCAAATATTTACTTGAATAGCAGCCAGTGGAGTCAATTTCCTATTTTACAGAATAATCAATCAACGTGAAGGAAGATGGTAGCACTCACTCATTGAATAAATAGGACAAAACCCACTCTCAATAATCTTATTTTCAATCTGCTTTGTTGCCAAGAGATCAACATAAAAAAAGTGAGCTTATCAGGTGGCAAAACACAGCCAAACAAAATAGCTGCTGGAAGTTGTTGCTATATCGCGCCCGACGACGTCTGATACATTCATTAACTTCAGCAAGTATGAAAATTCCTTTCTTCAGGAAAGGTGACAACTATACTGAAATATAAACAAATTAAGCAGTTACATGATTATTGTGGCAGGAAGACATCCAAAAGCTTACAAGTAAAAGATGTATGTTTAATAGAAATCAAAAATGGTTTCAGTTTAAAGTAAAAGAGTAATGTTCAGTAGAAACTATATATTTTAAATAAGAAGGCAAATAGAAAACAACCAAATATGAATAATCTTACTGTGTGTTTCCTACAAGAGAAGTGTGTTTCCAAAGAGAGAATGAAACAAGGAAAGAAATAAGGTGGCATAAAAATTTCCACAATGACATTTTTCCTCGATTTCCTTTGACTTAAAACGTTTGAGGGAAGGAAATAACTAAAAAATCTTCTCAGTTTTTCACTATATTGCATCTATCTGATTTAAGAGGAAATCTCATTTCAGCTTGAAAAATATTTTTTTTAAATTCTTTTCAAACCTATATTTGATTTATGTTTTCTTTTTTTACCATTGACAAATAAAGTTCTATTTTTTCCCCTCTTTCCTTTCGTTAAAGGAAAGAATTGGATGAAAAATATTTTTCAATTTTTCCTGTAGCATTTCCTTGCCTCTCTTTCTTCCTGTAATTGTTTCCTTCATTTGTAGGAATGACAAAGTAAATGTTTGTCATCCCTAAACTTTAAAGCAAACAAGAAAAAAAATTGGTGAGCTAGCTGATGGCAAGCAAAGAAGAATCTGTATTGTGTTATGCACCTCTTTCCTACCTAGAACCCCTTTTGTGAAATAAAACTCCAAAAACAAGAATAAAAATCTGTCATTTGATGGCAGCATAGAGAGAGGTCTAAAAAAGAAAGATGTGTCCTTGGGCAAACAAGAAATGCAGAGCAAGGGAAAATTCAGGTTTAAGCCTCATGACCATGAGAACGCATGAGCTCAGAGCCCGTTCCAACTTCCAAGAGGTAGAGTAAGAGCAAGAGCATGATGAAAAAGAAATAGGAGAAGGTGCTAAGGTTTGTTCTACCAGATTCCCAAACCAAACTAGCAAGGGGCAAAGTAAAATCACTACGAACAAAAAAAAAACAAAGAGCAAGAGGAGGAGAAGAACCTGGTAATATCATAAAACCAGATAAAGTGCAATCTGTGAGACCAAGAAGGGAGAGCCGAAGGTACGAATATAGGGAATGGGCAAGGGAACTTTTCTAGTTTAACTCTTTTTCCTTTATGATACCTTTCTAATTTCCCTTTGGTTTTGGGATGATGACATTGAATATTTATTATATGATGAATGAATGTAATTCAAGGGAGATCATGGGGATGTGATGGGATGGGATGGGATGGGATGGGATGGGATGGCATGAAAGCGAATACTTTAATGTTTTATTATATTATATTTATATTAAACTATAATTATAAAATCTAAATAATGTTAATAAGAGATACATGTCATGACATGATGGCAAAGGAGGAAGAAATAAAAATAAGATTATAACAACAACCAATCATTTATCCCATTAAGTGGAATCGACTGGATGAATTCTCCTACGTCATTGGGCTCGATCTCCTACTATATCATCATCTATATTTAAATAAATTTTATCCACTTTTATCATTGCTAACCAAATCTTCTTTGTTCTCCCTCTTCCTCGATTAATGAATATATTTGTCAAGTCTCACTAATTGGATCATTGATTGGTCACTTAAATACTTATTCATACCATCTTAAATGTGTCTTTCAAAACCTTTCACAACCCCGACTTTCTCTTTAATCTTATCATGTTCATTCTCATATGCCCGCACATGCACCTTAACATCCTCATCTCTATTACTAATGAAAAATTTTAAAAATAACCAAAAGAAAAAATACAATGCAACTTTTATTTATTATATTATATAGCATTATTAACAAATTAATTGATCTCTCTTCCCACACTATCTAATTCGAGCCATTAAATTTGGATGATTATTTTAGTTTCAAGCTAGTTCAAGTTCAAACAATAAACTAATTCAGTTTGGTTTTGTCTTATGCAACTTCATGAGATAGATGATAGATTCATGATTTATCACAAAATAGAAAGACTAATTAATGATGATTCCAACACAAAAATAATTTGTACTTTTCTCAAATAAAACATCAAATGGTAAAAGAAAGAAAAAAAATCATAGAATTTATCTAATGAACATATGCTAAAGATCTCTTTTATGCTTGCAATAATTCGCATCTTGAATATGGGCAAACATTTAGTAAAAGACAGTCTATCCTATCCTAAAGAAGCAAGTGTAAGAATGATCCAACATGTATTTGCTTTAAGGAACTAATCGCACCACATAGACATGGATCAGAGTTAGTCATCTTCATATCACATTAACGAACCTCCTTGTTTTATGTTTATTTGAAAACAGTGAAGCTATCAAGCAAATAGAAGATAGTAGATGCACAGAAGAAAATAATGGTGTAGAAGAAATATATTCAACAAACAAGAAAGAAAATGAACTATGCTAGTAATTATTTTATTCTACTTATATTATAAAATTAAGTTATTATTAGAACTGAATGATTGCATTAACTTGATGCTAGAGAAGGGATGGACATTTTTCTCATGATTGAGAGAGGCTAAAGTTAAAAATCATAACTTTGGTGTTAGAATGTTGGTTCCTCCATTGTGATTGGATCTAATTGCGTGTTTTTTATTTGATAATAAGTTTAAGTGAGTTGGTTTGAACTAAAGACCTCATCTTTGACTTCTCGTTCTAATATTTACTATAGATCATTGCATAAAGCAAAGTTTGATGAAAGCAACCAAAGGATAAGCATGAAGCATTTTGCAGTGAAAGTATGAAGCTTGAAGAATATACTTGTGTGAAATGTATTTTTAGGTGTAAAACTTTATATGAATAGAATAAGCATCTAATTTAGATAGCATTTTTAGATGTCTCTTATTAAATATTTTTGTTTTCTAAATATTTTAAGATATCAAAAAAATAGTATATAATGTCGCGAATCCATTTGAGTACTCTATTTTATCAACCAGCTCAATGTAAAGATAAGAATTTCACATTGTCTTTTCTTTGTGCAAGTCATTCCTATCTCCACATGGATCATACAAAAACACTTGGGCAATCGTTGGTCGTGCTAAAGCTTGAAGGCCATATCTAACTTCACTTATACTTGCATATGACATTATTGAACTCCAAACTTCCTTTCTCTATTATACCTACAGTCAAGTGTGTCATGTCTCCACTACTTCTCCTACCAAGGTAAAATTTGTGCTCCCCATACACCACTTGCTTCGTCAAAGGCATCCATAGTTTAGAAATACTACATTTGCTAGGGACATAGCATGACCACCTCAAAGTCAATTCTCCCTTCGTTCATGTCACTATCTACAAAAATAGAGTTATGTTTCCTTCCCCTTCATTCTGACACCTTCTACCCTCTCCATGAAGAACAACCTCCCTATGGTCAATCTCATTCTTTGATTTCCTCTTTGAGTAGAAACCTAATATGCTTTTGACTTATGCTTAATAACGTAACACTTGTGGTGGTGGGAGAGAGTGATTTGCTCCTTGTCAAACTTGCACCATAGCCTCCAATGAACTCATGGGTGATAGCATGAGGATCATCTATGCTAAAGAACTGTCTTTGGAGGCCTAGAAAATGGCAAAGTATTACATATAATTTAAATTGCAATTGGATCCACTGCATAAGCAAAATAGCACTTTAGCTCTGACTCGCTCTCTATCTCCCTCTATTTCTCTCTATCTCTAGTTTGTGTATTTAGTCGCAAGGCATGAATGTTGATCTCCCTTGCTAGCCACCTCCCATTAGAAATTTGCTTCCCCTCTCACTTTTTCTCTACAAATTTTTATTACTTAACTACTATACTTTATCAACTACGTTATGGTTGATTAGCCTTCCAATATATTCATCTATTTTTTTTATATTCTCTTTACCAAATAATTTTTTCCTAATAAAAAAGAGATCCAAATATGTCTTCATCAATGTCAAAAGGTACTCAATTCCAAACTCATTAAAGGTAGATGGACCCCAAAGATCTAATTCTATATTTATTTTTGAATTTGTTAAAGCTTTAGAAATTTAATGTTTCAAGAGACTTTTTTTCTTTCTTGTATTTTCAGGAAGATGAGAGGATCAGGCTTAGAACCAAACATCCTGTCTCTGACCTATTGCTTGTTCATAACTAAACTAGCAAATCATTAAGTTACACAATGAATTCTTGACTAGTTTGCATTATAGTAAATAATATTCTACCATTTTATCACAATTTGTAACCATGCAATCTATGTCACTACCTTAAACACTGTAATATGTACTAAGAGTTGAATGGACTGGAACTTGGCAAGTAACAAAGTTACTTAACAGTTGTATCTCATATTCATTGTAGGTATTGGCTGAGTTGAACAAGCAGCTGGCATACAGGTATGTTCTTCTAGAGCTAACTCAAATTTTTATTAAAAAAAAACTTACCAGCTTATTATAATATGTATCATTATATCATAAGAGAACCAATTTTATTCTTCTCTGTTTTGATCTACAGACTTTAGCAATGATTCCTACACCTCATGATTTTCTACAATTTGGATCAGTTAAGATGGTAATATTTCCAACATGTGCAATGTTTTCATCTTAATGGATACATGCTGCAGATTGATGTTGGTGTGTGTGATTAGTAGTAATTCACTCTTGAAGTGTATAATTCCTTACTATGTAACCAGATATTGATACTACATGGAATGAGTGAACAGATACTAATAAGTCACATTTCATGATCATCTTGCAGGTCATTGTGAAGTTTCCTGTGGTAAACTTCACAAGGGACTTATTTACACAGAATGGGCATACTCCTGTAGCTGTTTTATCTGATATATCTAGTAATTGCCTGAATGAGAAGGCCAAGCAACATAGAATCTGGATGTGTCCCTATATATGAGTTTCCTGCTGCCATACTGACCAATCTGGATTTGTTAAATAAAATAAGTTCCATTACCAAAATTGTTGTTCTTCTGCCTGGGAATCACTTATTCAGCATAGATATTGATTCTGTTCGGACCAAACAACAAAGCTCAAGAATGGGGATGTTTTTGTGACATCTGTGAAAAAGCAAATACTCCATTTTCCCATCAATATTGAAATGTCGACCTTCTAAAATGAGTCTGGTAGTTGTCGGGATGTTGATGAATTTGAATGATGTAATTTCTTGTAGTGAGACACCTCAAGAATCAATCCACCAGTAGTCATTTCTAAAGTTGCCTGGTTGTTTGGTGATCTAAGTGATGCTTCATGAAATCCAAAAGAAGCTGTTGTAGTCATTTTCCAAGTTCCCGTTAGTTTTGATATGTTTGTATATAATTGTTTATCCTTTAGCACTCTCTAGCTATAGCATGTTTCGTATCAACTATGAAACTTAGGGAGCAACCCTGAAGAACAGAAAATGAAAGGATTCAAATGAAAAGTAAACCCAACACTAGCTCCCTACCAAATAGTTGTTCCTATGAAACTTAAACACCCCTCTTTCAATACTTCCCTACTAAACTAGTTTTTCCTAACAGAAAAGGATAAAACAAACCCAGACCCCTAATTATGTTGGTCAGTAAGTGATATGTTTGCAGATTGGATCTGGAAGTGAATGTCACTGCAGTACCTAACTAATAAAAAATGACAGAAATGAAATCGAGAAAACAAAGAAAGAAGAGAATAGCATCCATGCAACCGTTTGTCATCGATAAATTAATCTCTATGACAGAATTTCACCAGAAAAGAAATATGATCACTATCATCCACAAGCTGCTTTGGATGAAAATATGGATTTGAGATGACGTAGATTAGATCAGAATTTTACCAGATCTTGATATATCCGAATGCTTTAAGATGGATCTGAGATAAGATCAACGACGAACTATTTCGACGAGGGTCAAACTGTACAGGCGTGGGCCCGGCGACAAACTACTTGAACACGGCCCCGCTACGACGAGGGTTGGATGCGGGTTGAAGAGCAACGGCGGTGTCCGACGAGGGTTCGAGCAGGTTGGAGAAAGCTGCATGCAAAGCGAGGGATCGGAGGAAACCGAGAACGCTAGGGTTGGAAGGGGGTCGGATCGTGAGGGTTGGGAGTTGAGAGAGGATTTGGGTTGTAGGGTTTGGGTTGGCGATGTTGAACGGGTTTCGATGAAAGTTCAGCCTTGTCTTCAACTTGAAAAATTTTAATTCATAAAATTATAACTTTTAGAAAATATTATTATAAATAAACAAAAATACTACATTATTTATTTTTAACAAATTTAAATATTTATTTTTAAAATAAAAAATAAAAACTTTATTTATAAAAATAGAAGAAAAATTTAGAAGATTTTAACTTTATTATTTGGACTTGTATTCAACGATAATTTGTGACAATATGATTGTTTTTCCGCTTTTGAGTCATTCAATGATATATAAAAAAATATATTTTAGAAATGAATTTCATATATAAGTTGTGTTCCGAATATCTGTCATTAAAAATAAAAATAACATAAAAATATATTATCACTAAATTCATTATTATAAAATTTTAAATTATATATTCATATTTAATAATTTATTTAGAACTATTTTATAGGATCTTAATTAAATATTAAAATTAAATTATGGGTTAAATTTATGAGTGAAAATATCATTTAAATATTAAATTTATAAGGATCATTTCTCTTGTGTTTAAGCGAGTGAAAATGTTTGGAATATAAAATTAGATTAGTGATTAATTAAGATTTTAGAATTTAATTATTTGATTTAGCTATGTAAATATATTGAATTCCCGATGCCCATCATTTTAATAATTTTGATAGGCGTGTCATTGTAGTAATTTTGTTTACTACTAATGACTTTCTAATATCACAGGAAGAAATATCAATTAAAAATGATGAATAAAGAAAACAGAGTAGTAAAAATGTTTGTTGACATCAAATTAATTTTGATAAGAATTGAGTCTTTACTATCTAACTCTCAATTAATTTAATAAAATCTAAAATTAAATTAAGTTAATATTTTTTTTCTTGTCATGCTAAATTTAAATGTTTATTAGTCATTTTTACCGATTTATTAATCAGGGATCTATAATTTGAAATTCAACTACTGTGTATTATTGAGAATTTTTCTCATCGGTAATTTTCTTTGATTCTTTTTAGTCCCATGTCTTAATGGCAACACTACGAGCGGAAAATCTTCTATAAATACTTGGGGTTGTCGATGTTAAAAAGCACATTTTTTTCAATTTTTTTGCTAAGACCAAATATGATATTAAATTTTTTTTTTATAAGGAAGAGTCTATTATAAAGTTACTCTAGGGATAACAGGTTGATCTTCCTCAAGAGTTCGCATAGGTTTGACATCTCGATGTCGGCTCTTCGCCACCTAAGGTTACAGTATGTTCCCAAGGATTGAGTTGTTCACCCATTAAAATTGTACGTGAGTTGGGTTCAAAACGACATGAGACAGTTCGGTCCAAATCTAATGCGGGTGTTAGAGCATTGAGAGGATCTTTCCCTAGTACAAGGGGATCGGGAAGGCACACCTCTGGTGTAATTTATCGTGCCAACAGTAAACACTAGGTAGTCAAGTGAGGAGCGGATAACTGCTGAAAATATCTAAGGGTGACACTCGAGAATAAATCATATTATTATAAAAATTTATATGTATTACATAAGTAGCGTTTATGGTGACAAAAAAAAATGCGAATACGTTCGCCCCCAGTGTCCCCGCCAACCCGTCTCAGGGTCAACACGGAGGAGGTAAATCATAGACGGCTACTAGCCTTTGGAATAGTGACTAACACATAAGAAAGATATTTACCTCGATTTTATCGAGATTCGAATCTCATACCTCATGATGGTAACTACACAAGTAGCGTTTATGCATGATCACTAGTTAGTTATTAAAATTCATTAATAAATCCTAAGTCATATCATACTAATAAATTTATTTACAATTAATAATTTCTAATATCAAATTAAGAAACATTACAATAATCTAGGATCAGTAAATGGTGTTTTGTGAATAATAATTTTTTTTTTTTGTCAACGATTATAGTTCATAGATAATTTTATAATATGGTTACTAAATTTTAGAATACTGATAAAATATTATGATAAATTGTCACAAATATAATTATCGTTGATGAGTTTGTCAATGAAAATATTTTTAATGATAATTATCTAATATTTATTGTGGCTAAAACTCATTATTATTATTATTATTATTATTATTAATATTATTATTATTATTATTATTACAGTATATTTTTGATACTATCGATTTAGTGAGAGATAAATAAGAGTTACGTGTCTAAACTTTATAAAAAAATTTGAATTTATTTAATTTGAAATCATATGTGGTCTAAGACTGCTGTTTACTTGGCTGTCTTATCAGTGCACTCTTTTATTAAAGTGATGAGTGTGCCAAAGAGTAGGTTTTGACTATTTTACAATGATCACAATTACCTAATGGATCATGGATTTAAGGTATTAATTTTTAAAAAAATATATATTATATGAATTAAAGAAATACTAATGTACGGGTATTAAAACACTTTAATTAAATTGAGATAGTTACTACTGTCATCGTGCTTTAAGTGCTCAGTTCGACTAATGGAATTTGATGTTTGAGTAAAAGACTTGAGATTAAAAAAACACAATAGTTGATATGTATATAAAATCTTGTAAAAATTTGGTTGAAATGAACCTTGGGATTTTACGCGATCAAAGTTAGAGATTGACTCAAGGAAGGTCCATTAAAAATAGAAAAAGTATGATAAAGTATGATATGGTATATCTAAATTATCATAAGATATTGTAATAAAAATATGAAATACGCCATCCAATAGTTTTATATGATCAATCTCATAACTATATGTGAGGAGGTAAATCAAAAAATTATAGTTGACCATTATGACAAGAACATTTTTCTCAACTTTATCAAGATTCGACTTTTTATCCATTGTAACAATATCTATCCAGCAATAGCCAACTGAATCATACCCCATGGGCTAAGATATCACAAGACAAAAAAATGATAATATCAGTTAGCCTCATTAACTATCTTTAGGGGTAACCGGCCCGGTCCCACGAAAATTTTCCACCGATCACTAGGGTAAATCGGGAAGTACACGCGACGGTCAGCCCAAAAGCCCAACATCTTTTGGTTAGGTCATCCATTTGGAGGAAAAATTTCTACAAATACGCTGTAGCTGGGGTTCGAACCGCGGATGCCTGGGTACAACTTTAATGTCCTACCGCGATACCATGACACTGGGGACTAAGATATCACAAGATAAGAAGTATCAAGAGATAGCTCAATTGAAAGAGGTGAACTATGTAGTGGAAAGTAAAGAATAACGGGTGGAGCTAACCACAAGGACTTGGAGCATCTAAGGAATATAATAAGCCTCCCTATGTCTTTGGCGCATGCACTAATGACTAATAGTCATTTGTGATTTGTCTTCTCCGTGTTGATTTTGAGAATGATTGACGAGGATATTAAAAATAAGCGAATCACCTTTTGCTATATCTAAGAAACAAACCTAATGGAAGACAACCTCATGTGCAACAAATGACCTACAAAATAAAACTCTTAAGTGAGTTGAGCTAATTTTCAATTTAGGACAAAAAAATAATTAAAATTGTCGTAATTGATAATCTAATCAACTAAAAATAGTCTTAATTGATGATCCAATCAACTAAAAGAAAATGGTATGAGTTAACTAGGCAATTGACTAAAGTTGATCAAACAACGAATAAAATACTTCAATTGGGTGATAGCATGATCCAATCAATTGTTGACTAAGTAAAAAAGAATTAGATAAGCCTAAGAAAACTAAGAAGGAAGATGCAGAAAACAATGTGAGATAAGTCATCTTCAAAAGAATAGATAAAGAAAAGTTAAATAAGGCCACTTCACACATGACCTCATGACACTAAATAAGATTAAACAGTGTGAGTTAACCTCAAACATAGAGGCCTCGTTCAAAGACTAGGTTCAAGGAAAAGGGCCGATCATTTCTTATGGTCGAAAAAAACCTTAAGGAGAAGACCACCGTACCTCTTCCTCCACTTACGAGGCTCAAGAAGAAATCTCGACTCTAAGTCAAAAGACTTTAGGAAAAGAATTCCACCTTGAAATTACAAGTTGAGGATTTACAAAAACTCTAACGTGTCATTTGATTTAGGGATTTAGGAATAAGAAAATGAATTCATTTTCAAATTTTATATTTAGTTGATGAGAATAAAATTAAAATTTTAAAATGAAACCTAATAACTTGGGTATTAAACTCACATTCTCTCTTAGATTTTGATAGAAATAGGAATGAGAATTAAGTTTTGGATGAAAATATATGCTAGTCATTATTCTAAAGGCTAGTAGTCGTCCGTGATTTAGTTCCTCCGTGTTGACCCTGGAACGGGTTGGCAGGGGCACTGATGCTTTGTTTACTCTCAAGCGCGGATAAAGAAAGGAAAGGAATCAATGGTGGAAAATTATTCTCGGAGGAAGAGAAGAGAAAGGGTAAAGAAATCTCTTCCTTTGTATTTTTGTTTATCTTCATTGAGGAAGATGAATACATGCGATGTAATTTTATAAAAAAAAATGGTACATGCGTCATTTTTTTACATGGTGTAATTTTTTCAGTTAAAAAGGGTACATGCGTCATTATTTTTTGATATATAGTGTAATTTTATGAATGAAAAGGGGTACATGCGTCATTTTTTCTCATCCGCTGCTTTCCGTTCGATTTTGAAGTGATCGATTTTGGCTCCAAAACCATCCATGAATGGATTGTGTTTCTCCTCCATCTGAAAATTTCAATGAAGTAAACAGTGGAAACTTTTCCACTATAGAAACATTTCCTTAGTTTTATTTTCCGCTCTCCAAAGTAAACATGAGAGTGAGCGCATTCGCCTTTTGCCACCATATTTTCTATTTCATTCTATTATCATGCTTTATTTCTCCTTACTTTCTCCCATTATATACTCTAGCTTCTCATTTTTTTTCTCAACACACTTTTCTCTCTCATCATGCTTTCTCTCTCATCATGCTATCTTTTTTTTTCTCATCATACTTTTTTCTCTCATCATACTTTCTCTCTCCTCAATCTCTCTCATCACTCTCTCATCTCATTTCGTCTCATCACACTTTATTTTTTTTTATTCTCTCCCATCACACTTTTTTTTATCATATTTTCTCTCTCCTCATCCTCTCTCATCATGCTCTCTTTCATCGCACTCTCTTTCCTTATTTTCTCTCATCACATTTTCCCTCTTTTCGTTCTTTCCCATCACATTTCCTCTCTTTCACACTTTCTCTTTTATCATATTTTTCTCCCACATTCAACTTTTTCTCACATCTAATTTTTTCTCTTATTTTTTTTAAGGATAAAAAAATTGGTTTATTCCGATAGAAAATATTTAACTAACCAAACATTATTTTAAAAGTAATATTCATATTCATACTCATTCCTATTTCACAATATTATGATTCTCATTTCTATTCTGATTCCTACAAAAGAACTAAATACCACCTAAAATAATTTAGGTCAAATTTTAAATATCTAGCAATAAAGTCGACTCTGGATCAACGTACTTTTAATATTATTATATGTATATAAATGATAATATGTAAATGTAACGACCCGCCTCCTCCGCATTACGTAACGATCAGCCTCGCAGCTTAGTCAGTAGGAGGCGGGTCGTTACGTAATGCTGTGCTACATTACTATTGCGGAAAATCTGGATTGATTAAAATTTTTACTAAACTAATTACTGTAAACTGAACTTAATATTCTAGGTGTACCTAGGAGTCGTACACATGCTAGGGGAGATATTCTATGCCTTTCGGATGTCCTGCTAGCTGTAATCAGGCATTTCAATCGATCCATGGATCGATTGGGCTGTCGGATCGATCCCGTGATCGATCCAGCTTGATATTGGCACGGAAGAAGGCTCTGGATCGATCGGCTGACCGATCCACAAGCTTCATCGCTACTGTACGCGGCTGGATCGGTCTACCGACCGATATAGGAGCACACTGATCGGTCGGTAGACCGATCCAGTGGCTCACTGATCGGTCGGCTGACCGATCAGTGAGTTGCTGCACCTTCTGTTCGCATTTGGTTCTGTCGGCTGACCGATCCATAAACTCTCTGTTCGCGACTGGATCGGTCAGCTGACCGATCCAGTGGCACAACTCAACTCTAATCGATCCGTAGATCGATCGGAGTTTCTGATTTCGCACTGGAACTCTGATTTCAGCACTCTGGCGTGCCAAAACCTCACACAACAATTCTAAAATCATTTGGAATATATTCTAGCAACTATTAACCAGCATTCTAACATAATTACTAACAAACTAAATAAATCTCCCATGGTTTAAACATTCTAAGGTCTAAAAATGCATGAAAGAAGAAATACTAAGAATTCAACTATTTAAGCTTGCTAAAACCCCTGAGGATCTTTTATTCCAGTTCCTGCCACACACACCATCTTTGCATTGAACTCCAGCTTCCTCTGCTAGTCCATTTTTCCTTTACCTTTATCTGCAGTATAAGGAAAGTAGAATCTGTAAGCTTAAAGCTTAGTAAGAAACCAACTACCTCACTAAAACATGCAACGATGCAAACATGCTTTTAAAGAATGCTATTTGAAAACATGTACTGGCATGGCATACTATGGTTGCAAGCATAAACTGAAATAACTGAACATGTAAGCTGAAGCATGGCATAGCAGGCTAATCACATAGAACAATAATAGAGAACTAAGCTAACTGAAGCTAACCTGAAGCTGAAATCAAACTCAACTAACATAACTGATTTTATGAGTTTTGAAAACTAATAGCATAGTAGATCAAAATAATAATCATGTGCTGTTGGGCCCGGCAACTGTACTTACTGTGCGCGCATCCCTAACTAAACCCGGGTTTGCAAGTCCCGAATTTAGTAGGGTTTACTAGGTTATCTGAACCTAGGGACGACTGTGGGAGTCCAACCCAATGGATATCTAATCCGGTACAGTGCCAACTGAAAGTAAAATACTGAATATAGCTAAACTGTTCTAAATTGCTGTTTCTAGGTTGTCTGAACCCAGAGGTGACTGTGGGAGCCCACCCATTGGACCGTAGTCCCATATAAGCTAGAATAAACTGATTTACTGATTTAGATGCTTCTAATGCATTCAACTGAGCTATTAAAATGCCTAGTTTGCATTTTTACTTAACTAGCTATTTTATCGAACACTTAGTGTGCCTCAATTCTCCTCTCTATTAGGGAGACCACTTCTAGGCACCCGACAACGTCTAGAAACCCCCACTGAGAGGGATTACGTGTCCGGCCCATCTAGAAGTGCTCACTAAATCCCTAAACCTGCGAGGAGGGTCAATTTCACGCTATGCGTTGATAAAAATCTGCATATAGCTAAACTAATGCGTAGAAACTCAAACGGAGCTACTTATACTGCAGGTGAGGGGTTTCTTACCTCGTACGCTAATTTCCTTACAATTCTATTCGCTAGAATTCCGGTGGAGACGACTTCTCGACGATCTTCTCGCGTCTAAGCGTTCCCCTCGCGAAGGAGAGCGTCCTCGTGCCGGAGTTATCGCCGGAAGATGTCCTTGGGGCCCTAGGGAGAGAACCCTAGGTCTTCCTTGTGGTTGGCGCCGAGAGAAGGAGGAGGAGAAGGGATCGGCGGAATTAGGGTGAGGGAGGAGAAGTTGCCGAACCAAAAATAACCCTTCACCTAATTAATTCCCTATTTATATTAAGTGGGTATTTCGGCCCAACTTAAACTCAAATATAAATGTTTCCCTTTCCTTTCAGCACGGCTCTGCTGGGTTCAACTGGTTACTAGAATTATCCGTAAACCATAGGTCTCGAGTTCAATTCCCGCCTAAGCTATTTTGCGGTTCTAATTATTTTTGCTACTTCCGCTACTCGGAAAATTCTGGAAAAATATCTAAAAATTCCAGAAAAATCATAGAATATTTATAATGCAGTTTTGAGAATTTTTGGGCGTTACAATCCCCCATACCTTATAAAAAGTTCGTCCTCAAACTTAGAATAATTCTGGGTACTTCTGTCTCATGCTGGCTTCTGTCTCCCAAGTTGACTCTTTTGCTGTGTGACTGTGCTAAATGACTTTGACTAATGGTACTTCCTTGTTCCGCAACTTCTTAACTGCTCGGTCTATTATCTGAATAGGCCGACTATCATAGCTGAGGTCTTCGCGGATCTGTCTGGGGGCTCAATCACCGGTGGAATCTGGGTATGTTTCTTGATAGAGACATGAAATACGTTGTGGACGGTGACATTTCCTGGGGTAACTCTAGCTCATATGCTACCTTGCCCACTCTTCTGGCGATAAGGTATGGTCCCACATATCGGGACTTAGCTTGCCCTTCTTCCCAAAACGCATTACTCCTTCATGGGAGCTACTCGAGGAACACAATCCCCGATCGAAAACTCTAAGGGTCTGCATCGTGTATAGCTCTTCTAGCGGCTCTGAGCTGTCTCTATCCTCTGGCGGATCTGCTTATAGATGTTGTGGTATCTGCTACTAGATCATCTCAAGCTCTAGTCCTTTCTTCACCACTCTCATACAGATTGAGATCTACACCTCCTAGAGAGCCTCGTAAGGTGTCATACCGATATTGGCCCGATATCTTGTTGTATGCAAACTCTGCTAAGCTCGGATATTTGCACCAACTTCCCTTGAAGTCTAGGGCACATGCTCGGAGCATATCTTTGAGTACCTGATTTACTCGCTCCGTCGACCATCCGTCTGAGGATGGAAGGCGTGCTAAATTTTAACTTCGTGCCCAAAGTTGTTTGTACACACTCCCCGAAGTGTGATGTGAACCTACTGTCTATCCGAAATAATGGTTCGTGGGACTCCATGCACCTGACGATCTTGAGATACAACCGAGCTAGCTGCTCCATGGAATAGGATATTCGATAGCTAGAAGTGGGCTGATTTAGTCAACTGTCGACTATTACCCGGATGGTGTCGAAACCATTCGTGGTTCGGCGGTCCCACTATAAAATCCATAGAAATGTCTTCCTACTTCCATTCGGAATGAATGGGCAAAACTCCTCTGGTCTCGATGTTGCCTTAACCCTCCGGGTTAGGCGGTCTTGATATCGAGCGATGCTCCTCTTTATCCCAGGCCACCAAAAACGTTTCTTCAAGTCATGGTACATTTTGGTGGAGCCGGGATGCATCGCATAGGGAGTCTTGTGAGCCTCATCTAGGATTTTCATCTGTAGTTCCTCCTAATCTGGAACACATAGCCTGTCACAGAAATACAACACCCCGCTATCTGATATTCTGAACTCTCCACCTTCTGTTTATGCTAATCCTTGCTTGATTTTCTGAATTTCAGGATCCCGTTCCTGAGCTGTCTGGATGTCACCAAGCAAGGTCGACTCTAAGGTCATAGTAGAGAGCTGCCCAACTATGAGTTCGAGACCAAAATCTGTGATCTATTTCTGTAGGGGTGGTGACATGACTGCTAGAGATAATAAGGTAGCACTGGACTTTCTACTAAGTGCATCTGCTACCCTATTGGCTTTCCCTGGGTGGTAGAGGATGTCTATATCGTAGTCCTTGACCAGCTCTAGCCATCTGCGCTGTCGCATATTCAGATCCTTCTGAGTGAAGAAGTACTTCAGACTCTGATGATCTGTATACACTCTGCACTGAGCTCCATACAAGTAATGTCTCCAAATCTTGAGAGCGAACACCACTGCTGCAAGCTCAAGGTCATGAGTAGGATAGTTCTTCTCATAATCCTTAAGTTGTCTGGAGGCGTAGGCGATTACCTTGCCATCTTGCATCAGCACTGCTCCTAGTCCCAACTTCGAGGCATCACTATATATATCAAAGCTGGTCAATCTCCTTTTCAGCTCGCTGAAGCTGTTCTCGCAGTCCTGTGTCCACTGAAATTTGCTGTTCTTTCTGGTAAGAGTTGTTAGTGGGGAGGCTATCCTGGAGAAGTCCTCTACGAATTTCCTGTAGTAACTTGCTAATCCCAGAAAGCTTCTGATCTCACTGGCGTTCTTGGGTCTTTTCCAATTGCTCATAGCTTCTATCTTATTGGGGTCTACCATGATACCATCCTTTGAGATGATGTGACCCAGGAAGGACACCTGATCTAGCCAAAATTCACATTTCGTGAACTTGGCGTACAGCTGATTCTGCTGAAGGGTCTGCAATACTGTCCTCAGGTGCTCTGCATGTTCTTCCTGAGTTCTGGAATAGATAAGGATGTCGTCGATGAACACGATAACAAACTTATCTAAATATTCCCTGAATACCCTGTTCATGAGGTCCATGAAAGTAGCTGGAGCATTTGTCATGCCAAAGGGCATGACTACGAACTCATAATGTCCGTATCTGGTCCTGAATGCTGTCTTGGGTATATCCCCTTCTTTAACCTCCACCTGATGATAACCTGATCTGAGGTCTATTTTAGATAACACTGCTGCTCCCTTTAGCTGATCGAACAGGCCATCTATTCTGGGAAGAGGATACCTGTTCTTGATTGTGACCTGGTTCAGTGCCCGGTAATCTATACAGGCATGCTTAGTCCTTCTTCTTCACGAACAATCAGGCGCTCCCATGGTGAGTGACTAGGGCGTATGAAGCCTTTGTCAAGTAGCTCCGTAATTGCTCATGAAGTTCCTTCATTCTGTTGGAGCCATGCGGTAGGGTGCTTTGGAAATAGGATTGGTGCCGGAATGAGCTCTATCTCAAATTCAATCTCACAGGTGTCCACGTTTTTGGGAAGACTGCTGGGTAGTCACTTACGACTCGGACCTCTGCTTGCTGTTGGTCCTAGCATTGACTACGTGTGCTAAAAATCCCGTACACCCCGAATCCATTAATCTCTGTGCCTTCTTAGCTGAGAGAAACCTCTTGGCCTTTCTCCTTGGTTCCCGATGTATTCAAATTGCACTGCCGCCGGGTTGGAATATGACTTTCTATCCAAGTTATTATGATCGGGAAGTCCATTCCAAAGATGACATCGTAGTCGGTCATATCTAGCACTATCGGATCACAAAAGAGTTCTCTGTCTGCGCTAGCACTGCTCCGAGCCAGGCGTAGATGCCATAATTTCTCCCGAACGTAATGTCGTCAGAAGACTATCGAGTACCTCGGAGGTATTGCTAACTTGTTTGCGAATGCCCGGCTATATAACAATGGGTTGCCCGATGTCGAATAAGATTGCTATTCTTTGAAAAATACTAATCGACACATGTAACATTATTCGTCATCTCCGGTCGGGTGGTAGATCCTCGCATTGGTCATAGGAGGGACTTCTAATCGCCTGGCCGACGTGTGGACCATCTAGAGCGGCTGCATCTGATTGTCTTTGGTGGCCTCCGTCTTGAATCAATCGTGGTGAGGAAGATGGTCTTGTTTGGGCACTGCTTAGCCATGTTCCCTTCTTGTCCACATTCAAAGCATCCTCGTGTGCCCTTACGACAAACTCCAGGATGGAATTTCCCACAAGTAGCACACTTTGGATAACTGGGCTGTTTGCTGGATGGTCCTCCTTTTGGGTAACTCTCTAGTTTGCGCTTGTTACTGGGGTTCCCTTTCCAGTTAGGGCCATGAGAGCTGTGGCCCTGCTGCTTCTGGGTACCTGAGCCTCCTTGACCCTTAGGTTCTGAGGGGATTTGCTTCTGCTGCTTGATACTATTCTGGTAGTGCTCAGTGGTCAAGGCGCTGCTGACTAGTTCTTCGGTGGTTTGCGGCCTATGGATGCCGCCAGCCACGTTCATTGCTATTTCCGGCCTCAGCATCTTGAGCATCAACCGGACTCGTTCTTTTTCTGTGCTGACTAGTTCTGGCCATAGACGAGCCAACCTGTTGAATTTCTTCACGGCTTCCTCCACTGTAAGGTTGCCCTGACGAAACTCTGTGAACTCGTCGTAGTGGCGGTTTGTAACCCGCATGTGAAAGAATTCCTCAAAGAACTCCTTCTCGAAGTCAGCCCATAACATCTGGTTCACTGGGCGCTTCGCTCTGATTCTCTCCCACCACATGTGTGCATCCCCTATCAGGCAGAAGGAGGCACACTTCACCTTCTCGTGTTCTGGCCAGTCCAGAAGCTCCATCGTACTCTCCAGTGTTTTGAACCAGGCTAGTGCATCCCATGGTTCACTAGTGCCTGAGAAGTTCTCTGGCTTGACTCTCTGTCACTGGATCAGATAAGCTTCTCTCCTTGCCTCTGCTGCTAGGGCTGCTGAGTTGGTGGAACCTCTAAGACCACTGGAGTCGTCATATTTGGTTCCGGGTGACTTTGGGGTATTCTGTGATTAGCCACCGAGGGTGGCTATCTCTGTTCGCTGCTGAGCCACTAACGTAAGGTGCTGGGGAGGCAGCCGCACCGCCTCTGGGGCTCGATGGTGGTGTCCTTCTAGCTGGGCGTCCTCGTGCCATTTCTAAAGACATAGAGGACAGGACATGTATAACTAATACAATTATAATTGTATAACTATTGCTATCATGTTATCTACTATCACATGCTAACATGCATCAGTTATCTATAAGCATGAACTATAACAAGAAAGCAAGAAACATAAATAAAGCAGAGGTATTCTTATTTGGAAGCTGCAGGTTCAATGCTGATGTGTGTGTAGAAAGTATGGAATACTGCTCTGATACCACTCTGTAACGACTCACCTCCTACTGACTAGGCTGCGAGGCCGATCGTTACGTAATGCTGTGCTACATTACTATTGCGGAAAATCTGGATTGATTAAAATTTTTACTAAACTAATTACTGTAAACTGAACTTAATATTCTAGGTGTACCTAGGAGTCGTACACATGCTAGGGGAGATATTCCATGCCTTTCGGATGTCCTGCTAGCTGTAATCAGGCATTTCAATCGATCCATGGATCGATTGGGCTGTCGGATCGATCCCGTGATCGATCCAGCTTGATACTGGCACGGAAGAAGGCTCTGGATCGATCGGCTGACCGATCCACAAGCTTCATCGCTACTGTACGCGGCTGGATCGGTCTACCGACCGATCCAGGAGCACACTGATCGGTCGGCTGACCGATCAGTGAGTTGCTGCACCTTCTGTTCGCATTTGGATCGGTCGGCTGACCGATCCATAAACTCTCTGTTCGCGACTGGATCGGTCAGCTGACCGATCCAGTGGCACAACTCAACTCTGATCGATCCGTAGATCGATCGGAGTTTCTGATTTCGCACTGGAACTCTGATTTCAGCACTCTGGCGTGCCAAAACCTCACACAACAATTCTAAAATCATTTGGAATATATTCTAGCAACTATTAACCAGCATTCTAACATAATTACTAACAAACTAAATAAATCTCCCATGGTTTAAACATTCTAAGGTCTAAAAATGCATGAAAGAAGAAATACTAAGAATTCAACTATTTAAGCTTGCTAAAACCCCTGAGGATCTTTTATTCCAGTTCCTGCCACACACACCATCTTTGCATTGAACTCCAGCTTCCTCTGCTAGTCCATTTTTCCTTTACCTTTATCTGCAGTATAAGGAAAGTAGAATCTGTAAGCTTAAAGCTTAGTAAGAAACCAACTACCTCACTAAAACATGCAACGATGCAAACATGCTTTTAAAGAATGCTATTTGAAAACATGTAGAAACCCCCACTGAGAGGGATTACGTGTCCGACCCATCTAGAAGTGCTCACTAAATCCCTAAACCTGCGAGGAGGGTCAATTTCACGCTATGCGTTGATAAAAATCTGCATATAGCTAAACTAATGCGTAGAAACCCAAACGGAGCTACTTATACTGCAGGTGAGGGGTTTCTTACCTCGTACGCTAATTTCCTTACAATTCTATTCGCTAGAATTCCGGTGGAGACGACTTCTCGACGATCTTCTCGCGTCTAAGCGTTCCCCTCGCGAAGGAGAGCGTCCTCGTGCCGGAGTTATCGCCGGAAGATGTCCTTGGTGTTAGTTAGAGCCCTAGAGCCAATCATTTTTTGATGATTGTATGGACTCATGTATATCATATTCTTGTATATTAATAAAGGCATTTGTTTGGTTATTATACTTATTTGTATTAGTACCAAATAGACTAAGTATAATAGCGTCCTTGAGTAGAAGGTTCATACCTATATCAATCGATTAGTTGAATCGATAGTGAGATGATATAGGGAGCACTACTCTAAATCATTCCTAGTCGAGTATTAACATTCAGGGACAATGTTAATGCAATAAGACTAGCATGTAGGTCAGTTCGATGACTTGATCTCATAAGTCATGGATATAGAGATATCAAGCTGACACATGGGTATACATTGGAGAATGTATACTGAATGACCCGCCATGAGAAAGTATCATGGATCGTTATATGAGTGTTATATACTTTCTCATGTGGCTATTAGTATGACTATTAGTCCTTGGACCTGAAGTCACCATGGATCCCTACATAAGGAGTTATGTACTTTGGTTTCGTCAAACGTCACCCGTAACTGGGTGGACTATAAAGGCGATTACTAGGTATGTAACGAATTATGCAGAGGGATGTGAGTGATGTAGATGGGATCTATCCCTCTCATATGACGAGAGCGACATCACTATTCTTGATAGAGTGAGACCACTAAGTGCATGACCATGCCCAAATGAGTCAACATTAGATGTTGAGCTCATTTGATCGAGTGAGTCTACTTGGAGTTCAAGATTTAGATTGATTAGAGGATGACACGGTCTATGCCTCACATTGATCAATCTAGATGTCTAGGATAGAAGGACAATGTCATATATTTTGTGAGGAGTCACAATTGGTAGTCACAAGGTGATGTCGGATCTCGACATTCTTGTAACTTGGGTAGTAATGATGTGTTGCTAGATACCGCTCGTTTCTTATGCTCCTAAATGGGTTTAGGGCATTTCCAACGTTACAAGAACCTATAGGGTCACACACTAAGGACAATTAGATGGAGATTTGGTTCATATGATGAACCAAGAGGATTAGATTCATTTGATGAATCATATTGGATTAAGAGTAATCCAAATTGGGCTAATTGAGTTGGACTCAAGTTGATTCATGTATTTAATGAGTCTAATTTAGATTATGACTCATTAAATCAACTTAATTTAATGAATTAGATTCATTATATTAAGTTGGCTTGAATCATATGGTTGGATTAGATCAACCATGAGAGAGATTTGATCATGTTTGACTTGATTTGAGAGGAAGAGAAAAAGTCATTTTTGACTTGACTTTTTGTCACATCACTAGTGAGTTGGCAAGATGTGGACCAATAGGATTGCTCCACATCATCAATGTGTGCCACCTCATGGAGGTTACAAGCCTCCATAGCATTTAATGTGGCCGACCCACATTAAATTAGGAGGTTACACTTGTTGCCATGTCATTTAGTGAGGTGGCAAGATGTGGACCAATAGTGTTGATCCACATCATCCTAGAGTGCCACCTCATGGGGGTTACAACTCTTAATGGTCTCCACATTAATTGGAATTAATGTGGAGAGTTACACCTCCAAGATGTGGCCGACCACTCTAGTGGGGAATGAAAAATATTCATTTTTCAATTCAAGTGTGATTAAGTCATCTTCTTCCTCTAGAGCTCTCTCTTCTCCCTCTCCTCCTCTCTTGGACGAACAAGACAAGGTGCTAGCACACCTTTGTTTGGTCTTCTCCATCAAGGATTGTTCGTGTGGATACTTCTAGAGGACCGTACACTTGACGGTCTAGAGATCCGGCACCTTGGACGAGCGGGAACGCGAAGGGCTTCGCTACAAGGGTAACGATCTTAACTTTAGTGTAGATCTAAAGTTTTTACAAACTCGTACAAGAAAAAGGTTTTTCGAAAAGTTTTTGTTTACGAATCTTTGCACGAGATCCATGGATTTGGATGATTCGGGGTTTCCGCGACGCGAAAAGCGGTTTTCGCGGCCCGATGAACCCAACACTTGGGGCCCTAGGGAGAGAACCCTAGGTCTTTCTTGTGGTTGGCGCCCAGAGAAGGAGGAGGAGAAGGGATCGGCGAAATTAGGGTGAGGGAGGAGAAGTTGCCGAACCAAAAATAACCCTTCACCTAATTAATTCCCTATTTATATTAAGTGGGTATTTCGGCCCAACTTAAACTCAAATATAAATGTTTCCCTTTCCTTTCAGCACGGCCTTGCTGGGTTCAACTGGTTACTAGAGTTATCCGTAAATCATAGGTCTCGGGTGTTAGTTAGAGCCCTAGAGCCAATCATTTGATGATTGTATGGACTCATGTATATCATATTCTTGTATATTAATAAAGGCATTTGTTTGGTTATTATACTTAATTGTATTAGTGTCAAATAAACTAAGTATAATAGCGTCCTTGAGTAGAAGGTTCATACATATATCAATCGATTAGTTGAATCGATAGTGAGATGATATAGGGAACACTACTCTAAATCATTCCTAGTCGAGTATTAACATTCAAGGACAATGTTAATACAATAAGACTAGCATGTAGGTCAGCTCGATGACTTGATCTCACAAGTCATTGATATAGAGATATCAAGCTGACACATGGGTATGCATTAGAGAATGTATACTGAATGACCCGCCATGAGAAAGTGTCATGGATCGTTATATGAGTGTCATATACTTTCTCATGTGGCTATTAGTATGACTATTAGTCCTTAGACCTGAAGTCACCATGGATCCCTACATAAGGAGTTATGTACTTTAGTTTCGTCAAACGTCACCCGTAACTGGGTGGACTATAAAGGCGATTACTGGTATATAATGAATTATGTAGAGGGATGTGAGTGATGTAGATAGGATCTATCCCTCCCATATGACGGGAGCGACATCGGTATTCTTGATAGAGTGAGACCACTAAGTGCATGGCCATGCCCAAATGAGTCAACATTAGATGTTGAGCTCATTTGATCGAGTGAGTCTACTTGAAGTTCAAGATTTAGATTGATTAGAGGATGACACGGTCTATGCCTCACATTGATCAATCTAGATGTCTAGGATAGAAGGACACTTGTCATTATTTTGTGAGGAGTCACAATTAGTAGTCACAAGGTAATGTCGGATCTCGACATTCTTGTAACTTGGGTAGTAATGATGTGTTGCTAGATACCGCTCATTACTTATGCTCCTAAATGGGTTTAGGGCATTGCCAACGTTACAAGAACCTATAAGGTCACACACTTAGGACAATTAGGTGGAGATTAGGTTCATTTGATGAATCAAGAGGATTAGATTCATTTGATGAATCAAATTGGATTAAGAGTAATCCTAATTGGGCTAACTTGAGTTCGACTCAAGTTGATTCATGTGTTAAATGAGTCTAATTTAGATTTTGACTCATTGAATCAATTCAATTTAATGAATTAGATTCATTATATTAAGTTGGCTCGAATCAAATGGTTGGATTAGATCCACCATGGTAGAGATTGAGTCAAGTTTGACTTGACTTGAGAAGGAAGACCAAAGGTCAATTTTGACTTGACCTTTTGCCACCTCATTGGTGAGTTGACATTAGGTGGACCAATAATGATGTTCCACATCATCATGGGTCCCACCTCATGGAAGTTACAAAGTCACTCTCTTAATGGTTTCATATTAATTGCAATTAATGCAATTAATTGGTAATGGTTTCATATTAATTGCAATTAATTGGTGAGATTTTGAAAGTGGCCGGCCACTTGGTTTTTTGGGTGGGAATTTGATTTTTCCATTCAAGTGGTGTAACTTCTTCTTCTCCCTTGTGTTCTTCCTCTCAAGCTCTCCCTCTCCCTCTCCTTCTCCCTTGGCCGAACCTTACCAAGGTGCTAGCACACCTTTGTGTGAGGTTTTCTCCATCTAAGTTGTCCGTGTGGATACTTCTAGAGGACCGGCGCTTGACGGTCTTAAGATCCGGCAACACCTTGGAAGAGCGGGATTCGCGTAGGGCGCGCATCAAGGGTAAACACTTTTTCTCGTAGATCTAAGTAGTAGATCGGTTTTTGAACTCGTACAAGAAATAGTTTTTCGAATTTTGTATACGAATCTTTGCACGGATCTACGGCTTTGGGTCTTTCGGGGTTTCCGCGACGCGAAAAAGCGGTTTTCGCGGCCCGAAGAACCCAACAGTGGTATCAGAGCCACGTGCAAAGACTTGTACGAGTTAGTTTTTGGTTTTTGGAAAACAAAAAGCTTCTGTGATTTTCTGTAAAAATTCAATTTTTATGTTTTTATGGGTAATTTTTCCTTATAGGCGAAGCACAAGTGTCTCGGCACTTGTAGGCTTCGGCTATCGGGAAGAATTTTCCCAAACGACTTCGTTTCGACCCAAAATCTTTTGGGACAGCGGACTCGGGCGCCTTTAGATCGCAACGGAGCAACTCACGATGGTTAGATCGTGGGTAGGGGCGCTGCCCCTAACCCGCTCCGCGATCGCACCCGAAATCGCTAAAAACGAACCCGTCGGGAAGATTTTTCCGAAACGGTAATGTCTCAGCCCAAATCGTTTTGGGACAACGGGTTTAGGCGCTGTTGGATCGCAAAGGAACCCTCGCGATGGTTAGATCGCGGGTAGGGGTGCTGCCCCTGGGCCCCGCAAGGAGATTCGTTCCGCGATTGCGCCCGAAACCGCTAACCGGGACCGCCGGGAAATTTTACTTGTAAAATTGTAAAAAAAATTATTTTTAAAAATTAAAGAAAAATAAGAAAATATATAATTTTGAATTATATATTAATTTTGTGATAGTCATGGACCAAAACCCAATATGATTGGTTGTGTTGTAATTCATAATACGGCCTGCGTGCCGTGATGTGTTTTCGCGTGTTGTATTTATTTTATTATTCGCGACCTGCGCGTCGTGCCTCGTCTTTTATTCTTGTTGTAAATTAGATTTAGACTCGAATGTAACTCGAGTTTCAAATTGTAATGTACAAATTGGAGCAGTGGAGGGTCCACACGAGATGGTGTTCCGAGGCGGGCACGAGCAACACAAGGTGGTCATTGGGAGGAGCTTGGAGAAGCTGTTGACCCTAGGTTGACCATTCGATATTCTCATTGGCTTGAGAAGATCGTAGTAGGGCCATGACTAAATCACAAATAGATTAATTAATTAATTATTATGTATCTGATGCATGTTTAATAGTTAATTAATTAATTAGTGCCTTAACGATTAGATTAGATCTAAGTCGTGCACATGATGCACCCTTGCGATTAGATTAGATCTAAGTCGTGCACAAGATGCATCCTTCTCGATTAGATTAGATCTAGATCGAACCAACTCTAAATGCCTAACCGTGCCGTGATACCTATCACTATCTCGATCACATGTATTGTTGAATCTGCCAAAGCAGAGCAATACATATTATCTTGGTAGGGTACGGAGGGACAATCTTGGTCCCGCCTATCAACGCATGGGGTGAATACAAACTCAATTAGATTGAGTATTCCTAGTTACTCGGTTGGATCGAGTCAACTATAGACATTATTCCAACGGTTGGAAAAGATAGGTCAAAATCACATTTATATTAACTCTCGGGCGTATTAGCCAAAGCTAACTCGAGTTTTAATATAAATACGGATATTGATTCTATAAACAAGAGTTGCATAGAGATGTAATTGGTAATCGTTACCTACCGATCATACTAAGCCTTGGGCGTATTAGCCAAAGCTAACTCAAGGGTTAGTATGATGTGGATCTTGTCCCACAAGAATTATAGAATTTAGTGGGAGCATCGTTTAATTAAAGGCCTAATTAAATGATTTTAAAGAATATGATATTTATTTCTGTAAATTTTCTGTTGTAGATAACCATGATGTCGAACACGAATTCCTTCTCCCTGCGATCTGTCCTTGAGAAGGACAAGCTCAACGGAGCAAATTTTCTGGACTGGTACAGGAACTTGAGAATAGTTCTCACCCAGGAGCGTAAGCTGTACGTTCTGGAGCAGCCCATTCCGGAGGCTCCTCCTGCCAATGCCCCGCGAGCCGACAAAGATGCTTACAAGAAGCATCAAGACGACGCATTAGATGTGTCATGTCTAATGCTCGCGACCATGAACTCAGAGCTTCAGAAGCAACATGAGTTGATGGGCGCTTTTGATATGGTTGAGCATCTTCGCCAACTATATCAGGGACAAGCAAGGCATGAGAGATTTGAGATCTCGAAGGCACTGTTTCAGTGCAAGATGTCAGATGGGGCTCCTGTAGGTCCTTATGTACTCAAGATGATTGGGTACATAGAGAACCTACAAAGGTGGGGTTCCCACTTCAAGACTGGCCAGCGACTTAATCTTGCAATCCTTGCCGGATAGCTATAGTCAATTCGTCTGAACTATAACATGAGCGAGATTGACAAGCCACTGCCCGAGCTCCTTAGTATGTTACTTACTGAGATTAACCTTAAGAAGGTTAAGCCCATTCCGATGCCGAAGCACAAGGGCAAAGGCAAGCCCAAGGCAAAGGAAAGTCCCAAGCCAAGGGCAAAGGCAAGGCACAAGCCTAAGGAGGGTCGCCAGGATGCTACACCTTCCCTGCGGTCGGGCAAGACCTTGGAAGAGGAAGGTATACTTGGAAGATCTTAAGAAGAAGCGAGTGAGACTTCCACTTGGTATATATGTTATAGAAGTCAATCTATCTATTTCTACATCATGGGTATTAGATCTTGGATGTGCTTCTCACATTTGTCTTGATGGCGCTGAGAAATAGCGAGCATTGGCAAAGGCGAGGTGGACCTACAGGTAGGCAATGGAGCACGGGTTCTTGCTATTGCTGTAGGAACTTATCACTATCTCTGCCCTCTGGGCTTGTACTAAATTTAGATGATTGTTGTTATGTGCTGCTCTTACTAAGAACATAGTTTGGTTTCTTGTTTAGACAAGAAAGGATACTCTTTATAATAAAAGACAAATGTTGTTACTTTATTTAAAAGATATGTTCTATTGTAGTGCACCACTAATAAACGGACTCTATATTCTAGACCTTGAGAGCCCTATCTATAACATTAGTACCAAGAGGTTCAAGTCAAATGACATGAACCAAACCTACCTCTCGCACTGTCGCTTAGGTCATATAAATGACAATTATCCCACTCCATAAGGATGGTTTCTTGGACTCATTTGATTTAGAATCATATGAGATATGCGAGTCATGCCTACGAGGCAAGATGACCAAGGCGCCTTTAGTGGCCATGGCGAGAGAGCAACTGATTTGTTAGGACTCATACATAGTGATGTATGTGGCCCTTTCAATGTTCTTTGCTAGAGGCGGTTATAGGTACTTCATCACATTTCTTGATGATTTCAGTGAATATGATTATGTGTACTTGATGACACATAAGTCGAATCCTTTGAAAGTTCAAAGAATTCAAGAATGAAATACGAACCGACTTGGCAAGAGTATTAAGGTACTTGGATCGAGGTGGTGAATACTTAAGCCATGAGTTTCGTGACTACTTAGGTGAGTGTGAGATTTTATCTCAACTCACTCCTCTGGAACACCACGGTGGAATGGTGTATCCGAAAGGAGGAATCATACCTTATTAGATATGGTACGATCTATGATGAGTCACACGGATCTTCACGTATCTATGGGGATATGCTCTAGACACGGCAACTTTCATACTCAACCGAGTTCCATCAAAGGCCGTGATAAAGACACCATATAGGATATGGTGGGAGAGATGCCGGTGTCTTTCATGGGGAGTTGGGGGTGTGAGGCTTACGTACGACGTCAAGTCTCAGACAAGTTAGGACCCAAATCCGACAAGTGTTATTTCATTGGATATCCCAAGGAAACTAAGGGATATTACTTCTACATTCCCAGTCAGCACAAGGTAGTTGTGGCAAAGACTGGGGTCTTTCTAGAAAGGGACTTTGTTTCTAGAAAGACTAGTGGGAGTACCTTTGATCTTGAAGAAGTTCAAGATGCGAACGATAGCACTGGAGCCTCGATGGAAGTTGAACTGGAACCACAAAGTGTTGTGGATGATGTTGTTCCACAAGGAGTTGAGGAACAACAACCAGTTCAAGTAGACATACCTCTTCGCAGGTCTGATAGGGTACGTCGTCAGCCTGAGAGATATTCATTTCTCGTGTCTGACCATGATAACGTTGTGCTCATAGAGGATGAGCCTAACACCTATCAGGAAGCTGTGATGAGACCAGATTCTGAGATATGGCGGATGGATATCAAAAACCGCGTTTCTGAATGGAAACATACTCGAGGATGTGTACATAACACAACCTGAGGGTTTTTGTAGTTCCACAGCCATAGGATCTATCATGTATGTCATGTTATGTACTAGACCTGATGTCTCGTATGCTATGAGCATGATGAGTAGATACCAGTCAGATCCAGGTGAAAGTCACTGGATAGCGGTCAAGAATGTTCTTAAGTACTTGAGAAGGACTAAAGAATATTTCTTGATATATGGAGGCGATGATGAGCTAGCTGTAAAGAGTTACAGTGATGCTAGCTTCCAGACCGACCAGGATGATTAAAAAAAATCGCAGTCGAGGTTCGTGTTTTGCTTGAATGGTAGTGCTATGAGCTGGCAGAGTTCACAACAGTTCTACAACGTTTCCATCTCATTCGAGAGATTATCGATAGAGGAGATGTGAAGATTTGCGGAGTACCTACAGAGGCTAACATTGCAGATCCCTTGACCAAGGCTTTGGCACAGAGAAAGCATGATGGTCACACTAGGTCTTTAGGCTTTAGAGCTTATACTGATTGGCACTAGTGCTAGTGGGAGATTGTTAGTTAGAGCCCTAGAGCCAATCATTTGATGATTGTATGGACTCATGTATATCATATTCTTGTATATTAATAAAGGCATTTGTTTGGTTATTATACTTAATTGTATTAGTGTCAAATAAACTAAGTATAATAGCGTCCTTGAGTAGAAGGTTCATACCTATATCAATCGATTAGTTGAATCGATAGTGAGATGATATAGGGAACACTACTCTAAATCATTCCTAGTCGAGTATTAACATTCAGGGACAATGTTAATGCAATAAGACTAGCATGTAGGTCAGCTCGATGACTTGATCTCACAAGTCATGGATATAGAGATATCAAGCTGACACATGGGTATGCATTAGAGAATGTATACTGAATGACCCGCCATGAGAAAGTGTCATGGATCGTTATATGAGTGTCATATACTTTCTCATGTGGCTATTAGTATGACTATTAGTCCTTAGACCTGAAGTCACCATGGATCCCTACATAAGGAGTTATGTACTTTAGTTTCGTCAAACGTCACCCGTAACTGGGTGGACTATAAAGGCGATTACTGGGTATATAATGAATTATGTAGAGGGATGTGAGTGATGTAGATGGGATCTATCCCTCCCATATGACGGGAGCGACATCGGTATTCTTGATAGAGTGAGACCACTAAGTGCATGGTCATGCCCAAATGAGTCAACATTAGATGTTGAGCTCATTTGATCGAGTGAGTCTACTTGGAGTTCAAGATTTAGATTGATTAGAGGATGACACGGTCTATGCCTCACATTGATCAATCTAGATGTCTAGGATAGAAGGACACTTGTCATTATTTTGTGAGGAGTCACAATTAGTAGTCACAAGGTGATGTCGGATCTCGACATTCTTGTAACTTGGGTAGTAATGATGTGTTGCTAGATACCGCTCATTACTTATGCTCCTAAATGGGTTTAGGGCATTGCCAACGTTACAAGAACCTATAGGGTCACACACTTAGGACAATTAGGTGGAGATTAGGTTCATTTGATGAATCAAGAGGATTAGATTCATTTGATGAATCAAATTGGATTAAGAGTAATCCTAATTGGGCTAACTTGAGTTCGACTCAAGTTGATTCATGTGTTAAATGAGTCTAATTTAGATTTTGACTCATTGAATCAATTCAATTTAATGAATTAGATTCATTATATTAAGTTGGCTCGAATCAAATGGTTGGATTAGATCCACCATGGTAGAGATTGAGTCAAGTTTGACTTGACTTGAGAAGGAAGACCAAAGGTCAATTTTGACTTGACCTTTTGCCACCTCATTGGTGAGTTGACATTAGGTGGACCAATAATGATGTTCCACATCATCATGGGTCCCACCTCATGGAAGTTACAAAGCCACTCTCTTAATGGTTTCATATTAATTGCAATTAATGCAATTAATTGGTAATGGTTTCATATTAATTGCAATTAATTGGTGAGATTTTGAAAGTGGCCGGCCACTTGGTTTTTTGGGTGGGAATTTGATTTTTCCATTCAAGTGGTGTAACTTCTTCTTCTCCCTTGTGTTCTTCCTCTCAAGCTCTCCCTCTCCCTCTCCTTCTCCCTTGGCCGAACCTTACCAAGGTGCTAGCACACCTTTGTGTGAGGTTTTCTCCATCTAAGTTGTCCGTGTGGATACTTCTAGAGGACCGGCGCTTGACGGTCTTGAGATCCGGCAACACCTTGGAAGAGCGGGATTCGCGTAGGGCGCGCATCAAGGGTAAACACTTTCTCCTCGTAGATCTAAGTAGTAGATCAGTTTTTGAACTCGTACAAGAAATAGTTTTTCGAATTTTGTATACGAATCTTTGCACGGATCTACGGCTTTGGGTCCTTCGGGGTTTTCGCGACGCGAAAAAGCGGTTTTCGTGGCCCGAAGAACCCAACATCGGGTTCAATTCCCGCCTAAGCTATTTTGCGGTTCTAATTATTTTTGCTACTTCCGCTACACGAAAAATTCCGGAAAAATATCTAAAAATTCCAGAAAAATCATAGAATATTTATAATGTAGTTTCGAGAATTTTCAGACCTTACAGTAAAAATATATATTATCAAAATATTAATTGCGTAGTGCGCTATTAATAATCTTTGAAAATTAAGAATTTTAAAATCCAAAAACATTGCACCTGTAAACCTTCATGATCTGCTTTCTTTCTGACCTCTTGCTAAACTTTTAGTGCTTGGTTAATTTATTCCATTAACTCTTATGTGCTTGTGAGATGCTGACTACCTAAGAACTATAGCTACATGTTTTCTAGGGAAAAGACTTAGGCTAAGTCCATAATGTATTTTCAAAAACTAGAAGAATGGGGATTTTGAGAAAATGTAAAAATAGGAGTAGTCTAGTAGTTAAAAAGTATTTAAAGAAAGACATATCCTATCCTTTAATTAGATATTCAAGGACAGTGAAAAGTTTACTAGATTATCAAAAGAAAGTAAATAACCAATATCTACCAGGCATACATACTCAATAAGTCAAGTAGGTAGATAGTCAAACAATATGTACAATGATACTCATAAAACATAATAATGTCTAATGGTTATCAACAGGTGGAGGTGGAGGCTAGTCAGTCACATGTAAAGCCTGAAGAATGACCTACATCTGTTGGTTTATCTGCCAAAATCTAGTTGTGATCTCGTCACAAAGAGTGGTGAAACCATCAGCAACTAACTGCTCGATTCGGGCGGAGACTCCTTTAATCTAGCAAGGCGCTTGTCTATATAAAGTGAGGTCGAAGGTTGGGTCGGGTTCGAAGAAGATGCAAACATGTCATCAAATGTAAATTTTAGCATCTCCTCCTCTGCGACCTTATTTGGCTCAACTGCCTCATCGACCCCGATGGGTACAGTTAGCTGGGGTTGTATACCTCCTCTCTAAGCAACACCCCATGTGCAGTAACCTTTATATGTGTTAGGGCTAATTGACATTGTCCAAAACTATCATACTCACTTAGAGGAATGAGTATGCCTTGGGTGACATCAACCCCTTTACATGAAAAGATGGCAGTCAACACATGGCAATTGGGCATGTGGATGCATCCCCTAGTGATTATACTAGATGCGTGAATGACATTATGAAATATATGCAATGCAATGTCAATGTCCAACCTCTGACACAGTGCATAAAGAAAAAATGAGTGAAGTGGTCACATCATCACAACATCCTGGGATGTGACCGACATAATACAAGTGGTAAGAACTCGATATAAGACATAGTCCTGTACTCTAAAGGAGAAAGATCAAAAGTCGATCATAGTGGGTGCTCTCTCCTTCAAAAACATACATATAGATGGTATCTAATGTAATATAAAAGTAAAATTCACCAAATGGCAAGTCCCTACTAGGGTAGTACAAAAATGATAGGCAGACTATCGTATGGCTAAACAAACAAATAGAAGGGTAGGGGGAAAACTAATATCCCTATCAGCTACTCTGATAGAGCAGGTCAAGTCATCCATCTTAACTATGTTATTATAAAACTGACAACATAGATTTGATTGACTGTCCAGTCACAATAAACTATATGACCTAAGTTATAATGATCAATTATTTCTATTATATTTAGATAATAACGAGTAAAGAAAGCCCTATCTAAATTAATATCTAGTAGGGAATCTACCCAAGTTTGACTATCTACCTACTTGACTTATGTATGCTTAAGAAAATGCAACCCAAGTTGCTCAGTAGGGAATCTAGCATCGGCAGAAGGGGTAGTAATGGGCGGATTAACAATCCACTTTTTCCTATAAATTAATAGCTATATAAAAATTCAAGCAAATATAGTAAATAAACAAAACCAAATTGAAGGGTTAGATTTACAGGATACCCAGGAGGCATATTTGTAATTTAGATGTGAAAAGGGGAGAAAAGGCGGCTGGAGGGTGACTGGAAGGCGCTTAGCGAACGAACAAAAATGGTGACAATACCTTTTGTTCACCACTAAAATTGGATTGGAGGCGCCTTCAATGACAGTGGAAGGCGCCTTCAAAAGCTTTTGAAGGACGTCTTCAAGGACGTTGAAGGCATCTTCGAAGTGTTTAGGCGAGAAAATTATCGCATCAACTTGAGGCATCTCAAACTGTTTGAGGCGCCTTGAGCAATTTTGATCGAGGTGCCTCAGCTGGTCCGAGGTGCCTCGAAGAGGTCAGATTTTCTAAAGGACCTTAGGTTTTAATTAATTTTGAATTTTATGTTGATTGATGGTGTAAGTTAAGGTTATTATTTATTAATTAGATGTAGGTTAAATTAATTTAAAGTTTTAGGTTTAATTAAGTTAAAATTAAATTTTAATGCTTAATTAAGTTTAAGTTAGGTGTTAAATTAATTTTAATTAAGTTTTAATTAATTAAGTGTTAGATTAAGTTTTAATTAAGTTGAAATTAAATTTGAATCGAGTTTAAGTTTTTAATTGAATGTTAATTGAGTTTTAAAATTTAACTTCAAAATTTGAATTTAAACTTTACGTTTTAAACATTAATTTTAACTCTAGTGTTAAATTAGTTTTGATTAATTTTAAAAGTTAATTTATTTTAAATGGTTTAATTAAACAATTTAATTAATTTTTAAAGATTTTACATATTTTTAATAACTTTTATTTTGCATATTTTTTAATAATTTTTATTTTACATAATTAAACAATTTAATAACTTTTTAATAACTTATTTAAAAAACATAAATTCCTTCTTTTGTTTATTTTATCTGTAAGTCTAAGAAAAAGTTAAGTTCTCCTACTAGACTCATTTTAAATCCACTTTCCATTGATTTAGTAAATTCTTTTAAAAATTTAGTATTGGTTGAGCTAAAAATTATGTCATCTACGTAAATTTAAGCTATAAAAATATTTTTTTCTAAGGTTTTAATAAATAAAGTTTGATATATTTGACCTTGGTTAAATCCTTTGGATATTAGTAGGTTGGTGGTCATTCATACTAGGTACTAGATGCTTGTTTTAGTTCATATAAGACTTTTTTTAACCTAAAGACATGATTTGAGTGGTCTAAATCCTGAAATCCTGAGAGTTGATTTACATAAACTTTTTCTTTGATGAACCCATTTAGAAATGTAAATTTTACAACTATTTTGTATAACTTGAATCCTTTATGTGCTACATAGGCTAGCAGCATCATGATGGATTCAAATTTAGCCATAGGTGCATAGGTTCCATCATAATCTAGCCCTTTTATTTAGCTAAACTCCTTTGCTACTAGTCTAGCCTTGTTTATTACTATTTCACCTTTATTGTCTAGTTTATTTCTAAATATCCATTTAGTGTCAATTATGAATTTACTTATGGGTTTAGGTATGAGTTCCTAGACTTAGTTTTTTCAAATTGAGCTAGTTCCTATTGCATTGCAATTATCTAATCTGTGTCAGATAGGGCTTTTTTATAGTCTTGGGTTTAATTTTAGAAATTAGAGTGATTTGACTTAGGTTTCTATATGATGATCGAGTTCAAACTCCTAGAGTTGGATCACCAAAAATTTGGTTAGATGGATGATTAGAACTTATTCTAGAAGGTCTTATGTGAGGGTCAACAATTAGCTCTTGTGATTCTCTTGGTTTAAGTTTAATTTTATCATCTTCTGTATTTCTTATAATTTGATTATGTTCTTTGATTAAGTAGGTAGGTGGTTTTCTTCATCAAAAATTACATTGGTTGTTTTTTTAACTTTTATGATATTTTTGTTATAAACTCTATAGGCTCTACTTATTGTTGAGTACCCAAAAAAGATTTCTGTTGTTGATTTTGATGTAAATTTACCTAAATAATCTTTAGTGTTTAGTATGTGAATTTTACACTCAAATACTTTTAGATAATTTAAGTTAGGAATTTTATTGTAGTACATTTTATATGGAGTTTTATTTTGAAATTTATTAATTAATATTATATTTTGAATATAACATATCGTATTTATTACTTCGGCCCTGAATTGGTTACTTAAATTATATTTGCTTAACATGGTTCTAGGGCCTCTTGTAATGTTTTAATTTTTGGTCAACTAGACCGTTTTGTTGGGAGGTTCTAAGACATGGAAATCCATGATTGTATCCATTAGTTTGACAAAATTCATTAAACCTATGATTTTCAAATTCCCCACTATGGTCACTTCTAATTCTTTTGATTTTTGTATCTTTTTCATTTTCCATTAACTTGCAAAAAGTCTTAAAGATCTCAACAATTTCATCTTTAGTTTTTAAAAATTTTACCCAAGTAAATCTTAAGTAATCATCAATTATGACTAAATAGTATTAGATTTTGCTTAGTGACTTGGCTCCATGTAAATCAAATAGGTCTAAGTGTAAGAGATCAAGTATTGAGTTAGTTCAATTCAAGTTTGTTGACTTGTGGGTTGACTTAGTTTGTTTACCTTGTTGACAAGTATTACAAAATGCATTTTCTAAATTTTTTTAATTTGGATAGATCTCTAACTAAGCTATTTTAACTCATTTTTGAAATGAGTCTGATATGAGTGTGACCCAATCTTTTGTGTCACAACTTAGTTTCCTCTTGTTATGTCAAAAGATACTTGAGTGAGGAGGTTGGTAGGTTAATTGTGCAGATATTCTTTTTCTTAATTCCCTTAAGTGCGATTTCAAGATTTTCGACATTTTTAATTAAGTATTCAGAGTTTGAAAATGTTACTAAGTATCTAGAGTCACACGGTTGACTTATGCTAAGTAAGTTAAAATTCAATATATCAACTAATTTAACTTTTTGAATAACAAAATCAGAACTCGGTTTGATATTACCTGTTCAAATTACCTTAAGTGTCCCGTCGTTGCCGAACGCAACTGACCCTAGGTTTTTTAATTTTAGCTTGGTGAACTTCAATCGGTCTCTAGTCATGTGTCTGGAGCATCCACTATCAAATGTATATTGGTTCCAATCATTATATTCCTACACATAAAGCATATGATTTGGATCTAATTTAAAAGGATTGTAAGATTGATTGATTGAGTTCAACCTCTTATTCTCCATGTCACCCAGTTTAGATTATCAATCATGTTATACCTATGGGTGATAGTGAGATGGTTAATTGAGTTTCACTTAAGTTTAATTTAATTTTAATTTTAAGTTTGATTAAATTTAAATTAGATTAATTGATTAATTTTGAATTAGGTTAATTGATTAATTTTAGTTTAAGTTAATTAATTAAGTTTGAATTAGGTTAATTGATTAATTTTAGTTTAACTAATTTTTACCTAAGTCCATTTCACCCTTTTCTAGATTGTCAATCAAGGAACCTTATAGGTTTTTGTGAGATGGTTAATTTTATCTTCACTTTGTATTAACATCTAAGGATTGATTTATATTTGAGTTGGACTAAGGTTTAACAGCCAGTCAATTAAATATTTATTTCAATAATTAGCTTCCAGACTATAGTGAAGCATTAGATCTTCTTGGGTATTGGATCATCAACCACTTCTAGACAAAACCTTTTAAAGAAATTGAATATTTAATTTTCTTTCTAAAAATCCTAGGTCTAACTAGTCAAGTGTGAATCATGTCTAAGTCCTTATCTACCATAGTCTAAGCATGTATAATAAAAGTAGTAAAACAAATATCAAGCAAGTCTATCTAATAATAAAAATGGTCTTTCTACTAGCTCTCCCTAGATCATAGCCTCGATAAGGTCTATCAAGGTAGTGGATTGTGGATTTGATCTTTGGGGATCCAATATTGACCAAGTCCAACTTGTTTAATCACGTTAGACTTGGGGACTCATGCTTGGACTATTCTTCTATTAGTACAATTAGCAAGAGATAAATACAATTTAAATTTGTGTTTAGCCTTATATCCAAGTCCGGATCAATTGTATACAGCTCTTTATTTTCTAAAAATTAGATCAAGATTCTTAGAACCCAAAGTGAATCATTCCAATATATCCTTTAGTTCCTTGACTTGACTTTTCATGCTGAAATTTTTTTTCTCAAGTTGTTGGACTTGAGTTAAAGTTCTACTCTGAATGGATTCAGTGAAGGAGCTTGGGTTAGCCACTTCCTTAAGGGGTGTTACCTCCTTTTAGAGTGACTTGACCCAGACATTGAATTTGGTTAAATTATGCATGAGATAATTTACTAAGTTATGTAGTTTATCTATTTAAGATGAACTTACATCGTGGTTAGGCTCTTCGAAAATAGATATGGGTCTGTGACTTCTCTCGGACTCGATTTCTGACTCACACTCGGTTTTAGATTCGTCGACTTGTTCTTGAGCCGTAAGAGAGGAAGCTCATCTATTCAACATCTTCATCAGAATCTTCTAAAGAGGATTCATCCCACGTTGACTATAATGCCTTCTTCTTCCGTTGCTTCTTTATTTATTTTTTGTTTGGATAGTTGGCTTTGATGTGCCCCTTTTTGTTGCAGCTGTAGCAACTTACTTTGGACTTGACTTTTGGACTCGGTTGCACTATTTTTGACTTGATCACCTTCTTGATATCCTTTTTGGTGAATCCTTTCTTCTTCTTGTAAAGTTTTCATACAAGGTTGACAAGCTCAGCAGTGATCTCATTGTCATCATCTTCTGAGTCCAGTTTATCTTCAGACTTAGGTTCAGTCCGACGCTTAGTTTTTGGTTCCCGCGTTCTACTTGTTCCTGTAATCAAAACAATACCTTTCTCGACCCAAGTAGTATTAGTTTGTTCGTGAAACTCGAATTCAGAAAATAATTCATCTAATTTAATTAAGAAAAGATCCCTGGATACTTTATAAGCATCTACCATCGATACTCACAAAGTATTCTTCGAAAAGGCGTTTAACTTGTACCTATTGACGTCGCGGCTTTTTGCCTTCTGACCGTCTGCGTGGGGGCCATTGAGCAGGTCTTGAATCCATGCGTGAAGTTGGTTTGCCAATTCACCTTCCTGTATTTTTATATTATACAGTTTATTTAGAATCAAATCATGCTTACTTACCTTGGTGTCTGAGGTTCTCTCGTGCAGTTCAATCAGCTTCTCCCATAGTTTTTTTGCGCTAGAAAATGGACCGACTCGGTTTAGCTCTTCTTTTGTCAGGCCACATTGTAGAGTCTGAGTAGCTTTGGTGTTAGCCTAGATCTTTTTTCTAGTTGGTGCATCCCATTTGTCGCATGGGACGAGGACTCCATCTTCGGTGGGATATGCGAATCCCGTTTGGATGATTATTCACATCTCTACTTGAGTCTTGTGGTGGTACTCCATTCGGCCCTTCCAGTAGTCAAAGTCTTCACCGGAGAAGTGTGGAGGGCATGTAGTGCTATAACCTTCTTGGTGGGTCAATTAGAGAAAGGATCTTGCAAAGACAGAAACAATGTCACTTGTTCCAAGACTTAGTCTTGGATTAGTAGTGCAGTAGGAAGATAAAGCAAAAAAAATTGGCTCGAATGGTGTTGCACTAATTTCGATGAAAAAATTTGATTACGATAAAACTGATCAAAATGAGGCAATTGTACTGATTCCGATTGAGTAAGAGAAAATAGAAAACTAATACCACGAAAAAATTTTACTTGAATGGTGGTTTCACCGATTCAAAGCGATCTCACTCTGATACCAATTATATGATTGTTGCGCTCGAGGGGGGTGAATAGTGCTCATGGCTTGCATGTTCATTTAAAAACGTTCGAGTAAAATGCAGCGAAATAGAAATATGCAAGAAATAAAACAACACAGTCGTAAACACCATGAGTTACTTGGTTCAGGGCTTGTGGCGACTCCTACTTCAAGGCCTGCAAGTAAGAGTGCTTTCGATGGGAAATGACTAATCAATTGGTAAAAGTACAAGTACAGTCTTAATTGATTACAAGTAATTTGAAAATTAAAGAATACCGACAACATTGTAGGATGAAATCTTCAGTAGAATAGTCGTCAGAGCTTTTGGGCGTCGTAGAAGTGTTTTCTGAGCAGTGCGCAACAGCAGAAGTCATTCAGAATGTTGTTATTTTAGCCCCTAGTCGAATGTTGCTTATATAGGTTGTTTCGGGCACCTAGAACACCTCTGGGCACCTAGACCACGTGGCTCGGCCAATCGATGCACTCCACATAAGCTTATGGATCATTTTTCAAGTTCGGGAACCTGGACTAAGTTCGAGCGCCAGACTGCCTGGGCTCCCGTAGCTCGCTAGTGGTGAGCCTAGCCAGGACGCTCGGACCAGTTTCGAGTGCTCAGACCTGTTGGTGCGGTTAGCACTAACGGTCTAACTCAAGTTTTGATGAATGACAAAGTAGGTTAAGTTAGTTTCATATTGATCTAACACTTCTACGAAGTGTATAGGAGAAGCCCAGACCGGTCAACGGGCGGACCTGACGTCTGACACGAAGTCCAGCTAGGTCGATAGGCTGACCTGATTGCTGACACGAAGCCCAGACGGGTCGACGGGTTGACTTGACATCTGGCACGAAGTCCAGCTAGGTCGATGGACTGACCTGATAGCTGACACGAAGTTCAGATGGGTCGAAGGGTTGACCGGACGTCTGTCAGGTAAGTTAAGGTAAGTCACTCGAGGGAAGTGACTGTAAGGACGCGTTCTCGGGAAGGGAACTTAGACGCCGATCCAACTTAGAACCATTTTGGAACTCTAAGTTGAGATCTTGACTAGATTCCGGTCTCGGTGAGACGAAATCTAATTACTATTCTATTTAATTATGAACTGTGCTAACACTTTATTTTGCAGGGTAATATAATTTACACTTTGTCTCGGACTAACTATGTCTTGCAGGAGAAAGACTTTCTGGAGAAAAAGTGGTCCGGGCGCTCGGAGGTTCGGGCGCCCGGAATGCAAAAATTATCCCCAAGCGACGTCGCAACATGGAGCGCTCTGGTTAGACAGGCTACGTCACACTCCAAGCGCCTGGAAGGGATCCGGGCGCCCCGAGCCTCCTATATAAGGAGGATGTATCCTAGAGCAAAGAACAACGAACAACAAGATCTTCCAATGTTTGCTCTGCCGTGTTGCGCTCCTGCGACGCTGCGAAAGCTCCTCTGACAACGCGCCTCATTTTTATTCCTTTTCGTTGTCGGTATTCTTTCTTTAAAGCAACTGTACTTTCAATTTGTAAAAAAATTATTCGAATTGCTAGTGGATTGCCCAACAAAGGCACTCGACGAGTGCGGGTCTTTCAGTAGAAGTCGACCAAAACTCCGACCCAAGTAAAAAATTACTTATGTTATTATTGTTCTATTTTCCGCTGCTTACTCGCTATTTTAAATCAATATTCACCTCCCCCCTCTATCGAATTACACGATCCAACAAGTTGTATCAGAGCAGGTACCGCTCTGATTTAGTATAACCACCAATCAAACTGGGGGTAAAATTCTTTTCCATTTTCTTTTTCGATTTTCAGTTTTTCGTTATATTCCAAAGTGGTATCGTTACCTTTTTGGAAATCTTCTCGTCACAATTAATCTGAATTGGTGCAACACCAATTCAGTTTTACATGTTTTTCTTAATACCAGACTACTAATCCAAAACAAAGTCTTGAGATTTCTTGCTTCTGTTTGTGTGTGTAGGACAAATATGTTTTGAATTGAAGGCTTCAGCACAGTATGCCCCCTCTATTCAATGGGGATGATTTTCTGTACTAGAAGAAGCCGATGGAGGTCTACTTAAAGACCGATTTCGATCAATGGTTCAGTGTCACCAGACGCTACAAGGTGCCGATCGACAACTCCGGAAACCCACAAGACCCGGAACAGTGGACTCCGGACATGAGAAAGAAGTCCTCGACGGACTACAAAGCTCTCAACACGCTGCAATGCGGGCTGACGAAGGAAGAGCTGAATCGAGTGGGACTGCACTAAAATGCGAAAGAGTTATGGGATAAGTTGATCGAACTACACGAAGGAACAAGCGATACAAAGGTAACTAAGTGCAACCTTTTATTAAATAAATTATTTAATATTAAAATGCATGAAGGAGAAACAATGAGTCAACTCCATGCGAGGATCAAAGACATCCTCAACGGACTCCACGCGATAGGCCACCAAATGGAGAATCGCGATCTAATCAGGTACGCATTGAATGCTTTTCCACGTAATACCTTGTGGGCATCTATCGTGGATGCCTACAAAATTTCAAAAAATTTATCTAAATTAAAAATCGACGAATTGTTTTATGAATTAGAATTACACGAGCAAACTAACGCCGGATCTGAGAAAGGTATTGCCTTGTTTGCAGGTCCCTCCAAGGTAAAGAAAAAGACCAAGCCTGAACCTGAAGATGAATCCGACCAAGATTCTGAAGATGAAGAGTACCTGGTGAACCTAGTAAGGAAGATGCTCACCAGGAGGAAGAAAAGCTTCAGCAAAAAGGACCTGCAGGAGATCAACTCCCCATCTAAACCAAGGAACGTGACTTGCTTTGGGTGCAACAAGAAAGGTCACTACAAGAATGAGTGTAACGACCGCCTGATTAAGACCCTCCTTAGAGCACGGGCGTTACTTTACTCTTTCTTTTTTTTTTTTTTCCTTTTTATACCTTCTAAGGACATTGTTAATTGCACTTCACTTGATTCAGAAATCTAGTCTGAACTTGTTGAGGGGCCTGGGCCGTGTGGCCCTTATAGGTGTTGTACTCTCAACTGACACAGGGCACGACCGTGTGAGGGTTGCACGACCGTGACCCTTGGTAGAGGATGGAAGGGGCACGACCGTGTGACCCTCACACGGCCGTGTCACTTCGGCAGAAAGAAGGAAAGACACGACCGTGTAGCAATGGCCGAGAGGAGGAGGTGTCCGACCGTGTGATCCCACACGACCGTGTGATCCCACACGACCGTGTCACCTTGGCCGAGAGGAATAAGGGCACGACCATGTGGAATCACACGGCCGTGTCTCCTTTGGCCGATAGGAGGAAGGGCACGACCATGTGCTTCCACACGACCGTATAGCCTTGGTCGAGAGGAGAAAGCTCGAGGTCGTGCGAATCCGCACGGTTGTGCCACGGACCGTGCGGAGGCTCCCCCTTCGCTACCGGAAGAGCTTGTTCTCCGCTTTTTCACTTTCACTTGCTATCTAAACATTCTGCCAAGCTGTCAATTCCTTCATAACCAACTTATGCCAGTATTTTATATAATATGGAGCGAAGAAACAAACTAAAGTTCTACATGTTCCCCAAATTAATAACTCTTGGATCTCTTTCCATTGTTCCGCCACACACACACCCCCAAGCACTGCTCCTGCTTCCTCCTCCTACTCGAGCTTTCCTTTACCTTTATCTACAGTATAAGAAAATGCAATCTATAAGCAAATGCTTAGTAAGTACCATCTACTTACAAAACAATGCATTAAAAAGGGAAAACATGCTTTGCAAAACTACTTGAAGGAACACAAAACATGCACTCAATAATTACTCATGCTAAATCCCATAATTTGGAAATATGTATATGGTATGTATTTTTAAATAGACTCATCATGTAAACATCATCATTTTTAAACAGGTTTATCATGGGACGTCAACATAAAACTATGCTTGTATTGAAAATAAGTAATGAAAACCATAGACCTTGCTATACAATAGAGTTCATCAAAACTGCACCTTATAATCTCTAATTCCCAAACTTAAGAATGCTTTCACTTAAATAAACAATGAACTTGGGAAAACTTCATATTACATACTAGTGAAAATAATAATCAACTTGCTTTGGGCCCGACATTGTACCACTTTACGCGCATCCTTAATAAGATCCGAGGTAGCTAATCCCGAACTTATTAAGGTACTACTAGGCAATCTAGGGGCCTAGGGGTGATCTAGGAGCCCACCCATGGACCTTGTGTCCAGTACAATGCCACATCAAAGTAAAATACTTTATTAAATATCGCTTTCTTATACTTGCACTAGCTTGTCATTTCAACAAACACCTTGTGTGCACTTAATCCCTCACACTTATAGGGAAGCACTTTAGGGCACTGGAATATACTTCTTAGCCCCAAACTACATGGGAAGCAATCCAAAACCCTCTAAACATGCTCTTAATCCCAACAATTGTAGAGGGCATCTTACATAACATGTCTTATATCTTCTTTAACATGCATATCTGTTAATCATGCATACAACCATAACAACCCACAACAAGAAGGTTCATACATGCATAATTGAAGCAACTTATACTGCAGGTGAGTAGTACTTACATCCTTTCGCTAGATCTTACTATTATGGAGGGTGTAGGGAAGAAAATCCTCTCTTTTGTATGCCTTGATCTCCAAAACATCCTTCACGTGCGTACGAACCTTGTGGAATTATCCTCTTAGATCCTCCCCTTAAAGACTTAGAATTTTAGAAACCCTAGTCCTAGATCTTGGCCGAAAACCACAAAGGTGAAGGAGAGGATTTCGGCTAGAGAGGAGAGGAGGAAGAGGGAGATGAAAAGTTAGGTTTTCATCTCATCCTTTCCCTTTTATACCAAGTGGAAGTTGAAGCATCTCTTCATATATATTCTACATATAATGAATTGTTTCCTATTATTCATGTGATGCTTTACCACCACCCTAATGACAACTTTAACCAATCATAAATAAGATGTCATTTATTAATTTATTTTTATTTCTTTTATCTCTTCTTCTACTTCTTTTTACTGTATTTAAATAGAAGAAATTTATGGGTGTTACAACGAGTGTCTGAGATTGAAGAGCAACAAGTCGAAGACATCCAAGAAGAAGGTTCTCAAAGCAACCTGGGACGACTCTTCCTCAGATGAATCAGAGGCCGAAGATCAGAAGCACCAGAGTCATCTCACGTTGATGGCCCTCGAAGAAGAATCGGAGGACGAATCAGAAGACGGGTCCGAATTTGAATCGAGCCATGAGTCCGTACTCGTTTTCGAAGGTCCCGAAGAGGTATGTTTTAATTTGAATAAGAATTTTTTTTAGAATTATTGCTTGTTTAAATAAAAAATTAACAGCAAAATAAAATGAAAATAAATTGCTCCTTGAGGAAAACCAAAACCTCAAGGAACAAATCATAAATTCCAATCCAACTCAAGACTTAACACTTAAGGAGGAAAATTTAACACTATAAACAGAAAATAATAAATTAAAAAGTATGTTAGAAAAATTTATAACAAGATCTAAGAATTTAGATTTAATTTTAAATAGTAAAAAAATAGTCTACAATAAAACAGGACTTGACTACAAGTCAAGTTCAAATAAAACGTTTAAATCATTAATAACCCAACATAAACAACAAAATAAAGCTTCGGTTCAAAAAGCATGTTTAACCACGCAAGTAGGAATTAACCAATATTACATAACTAAAGATAAAATATATTATATAAAATCTGATAAACCAAATCAAAAACCAAAACACAAACCTAGACCAACAAAATCAAAATTGAAAAATTTTAGAACCTATCAAAAATAAGATTTTCATCAAGTTAAATATAGTTATAAAAGTAACAGACACAAACCTAGAATTAAAACTTAAAAATAACAGACCAATAATGCAAGGGGAGACTTCAGAATAGCTGGCACCTCCAAAATTAACCTACCCGACAGGGTAACCAAAACCAATCTGCCTACCAGGGTAATTAGGACTAGTTCAAAGGGAAAATAGTTTAACTTGACCAACGATACTAGTGATGTAACGACCCAATTTTCTCTATTTCGAGTTCCAAATGTCCATAAAAATATTTGGAAATGCTTTTAAAATATTCTAGAGATTTTTAGGAATTTTTAGAGTATTTTTATGTAATTTTTGGAGTTCGTTTGGTATTTTTACCAAGAGGAAGAAATTTAAAAAAAAAAAAAAAGAAGAAATATGTTGAAGCCAGGTTTTGAACCCACAACCTCGACCCGAGCCAAACCTCAGCCGAAACCAGCTGAGCTACACGATTTTTGTTAACCTTATATGGAGCGAAATATATATATGCAGTAGCTGGAACGTTGGAAATAAATTGAGAATCGAAGCACAGACCTGGCTTCGAGCAAAGCCCAACGGACCAACTGGGCTAGCGATCGTTGCTAATTAAATAGGCAGCGGCAAATATATAAGTTATAGTTGGAACAAAAATAACTCTAGTTATAAGGAGAGGATTTAGATTTCCCGAAACCTAATGTTTTTTTTCTCACCTCTTCTCACGCGGCGTCGACGATTTCTCTCGGGCAGAAACGAAGCCGCGGCTAGGGCTTCGTCTCCGGCGACCGACGAGCACTTTTCTCCAAGAGCTCTTCACACCGTTGAGATCCTCTCGTCGAGGAGAGGTTGTGGGCACGAGGAGGAGCCGAAGGTCGAGCTACCGAAACCCTAGAACCTCTCTTCCTCCGGTTGTAAGTTCAAAACAGCGAGGTGAGTTGCTACTCACCTGCAGTAGGATAGCTCCGAGGTTTAATTCTTGTTAATTTCTTTATTTCCGAAGTTTTTCTTCCGGTTGAAGTTGCTGCCGAGAATCTCAAAGAAAGGAGATAGATTTATTTGCTTAGCATGTGGTTTGTTTTCTTCAGGCTCTGTAGATGGAATTCGAATCTGTTTCTATGTAGATTGTTCTGCTTTGTTCTGAAGATTGCTGCCATGTTGTTCTTTTGATTAGGGTTCTGTTTAATTGAAGTTTAGTAGCATGCATTCTTGGTTTTCTTCCTTTTAAATTCTGTGGCATCTAGAATTAGTATCCTATTGCTAGATATGGGTTTTGATTTTGGAACGAAACAAGCTTTATATAGGTTCCAAGTTTCCAACAGGTTTAGTGGAAGGATTTAGCAAGTTTGATTCAAGTATCCTGTTTCAAGTATTCTATTGATGTTGCTAGTATTCTGTTCCAAGTGTTCTGTTGCAAGAATTCAGCAAGCTTGATTCTTTTATGTTGCAATTTATTATGCAGTTTTTAATTGCTATAAGTTGAGCATGATCAGTTTTCTTTATTACTAGATACACATGAGCAGTTTCTTTAGTTTTCATTTGCTATTTTAATAAGCATGAACAACCATGTATTCTAGTGGGAAAATAAGAGTTCTATCAAATTCTTTTAGAAGCATTAACAAGTAAAAAGAAAGAAAAAGAAAAGAAAGAAAAGGCCAAGACCTTAAGTAAATCCCAAAGTCAAGACTTTAGGGATTTTGGCACATAAGATGCTATTAAAATGCCAAGGCATTTAAAGAAGAAGTAATTAAGATAATAAGTATTTTACTTTTAAGAAGAGGCTAGTACCCGACTTCCAAGGTTGTCGTTAAACAAATCCAGGTGTCCAATTCCAAGGTCTTGGCCCTGGTAGACCAAGGTCTGCTCTTTTAGGATTGGCGGCTCGCTACCCCAACCTATTAGGGAACGCGCATAATTGGTACTAAGCCTGGGCCCAAGAGAAGTTGATTATTATTTTCAAGTATTAAAGTATAAATTTTAAACACGTGAAATAAAAGAATAAGTTTAGAGTAAATGAAGTAAGTTTCACTTTGTTTTAAAGATCAGCAAGTTTAGCTTTCTTTTATGCTAGCAGCTTTTACATGTTTAGTTTCTTACATGTTATTTATTTGCTAGTTGATGAGCATGTTTTGCTTTATATGTTAGCATACCAGTTAGTTTGCTTTCTTTATTAGTTTATGAGCATGAGTAGTTATACTTGTTATCTTTTCTGTTAGTTGATTTCTTTGCTATTTATGAGCATGAGTAGCTTTACATATTAGCATTCAGTTTTAGCATGTTTTTATTTGTATACATGCATATCGAGTTTTTGTGAGTTAGATAGCGCTCACTAAGCTTTATGCTTATAGACTGCACTTTCTCCTACTGCAGATAAAGAAAAAGGAAAGCTAATATGAAGGAAGGCGACAAGGAGATGCAAGAGGGGTGTGTGATGTCTGCACTATGGAAGTTCTAGGGATCCTTGCGAATAAGATGAATTATGATTTGTTCTTTGAGTTAATTAAGTTTTTATGTGTTAAGGAAATTTGATAACTGTTTATAAGGACACTTGATACTGTGTTTGCTATTCAGTTGTGGTTGTGGATTAGTTTTCCTTTATTATTGCTGAGTTAGATTTATTATACTGCGTGGTTGTTAGTTATGTGTTCCAGCCGCTTGTGGCTGAGTATATATACTGCATGTATTGTTGAATATGGTCACCGGTACAGGGGAGATTCTGCCGAAATTTTTCGGTAGGGTTTCCATGTGGTTTTTAATCACACCGGTTAAGTAGAGTTAGTAGTTAAGTAACGGTCATCTTTAGAGAATAGTAGTAGTAAGAAGGGTGGTCGTTACAGTTGGTATCAGAGCAGTTCTCATTCTCCAGCATCACACACACATCAGCATCAGCCTTGCCGTCTTCAAGTAAGAAAGTATTTAAGTTTTCTTTCTTATGCTTTCTTTATTATTTGCAGTATAGAGTATTTGCTTGTATGCGCTTTAGTAAGATAGAAGTTTTCTTTCTCTTTTATCCATATACCTAATTTTGGTTAGAAAGGATAGAGAATATATCAAGTCTTTCTTTTTCTTTGCATAATTAGATGTCAAGAAGAGGACGTCCCCGTACCGCTCGTACTGAGGGCCGAGCTCAGGAGAACGAAGAGCCCAGAGCAGCTGAACCAAATCTCTCTGAAGTTGTTGCTCAACTCCAGAGACAAGTAGCAGAGCAGCAACAAGTGATTGCCAATCTGATGACCAATCAGAAGCTAGTTCCTCCCACTCCCCCCAACCATCAATGTGGAAACCCCAGTGGTGACTGAAGTCCCATCAGCTACCTTGGAAGTCGCCACAGCACCTAGGAGACAAGAAGCATATCTGATACAATGGTTGAAACTGAAACCAGAGAGCCTCTCAGGCACTACTGAGCCCTGGGATACCCAGTCTTGGTTCAAGACACTAGAGAGCACAATGGAGCTTCTTGACTAGCTAGAAGTCGAGAAGGTTAAGTGTGCCTCTTTCTACCTATCTGTAGATGCTCGTATGTGGTGGGAGCGAGTTAAGAGTAGGAGAGTAGTCAACCAGATGAGCTGGGCTGACTTTGAGATAGAGTTTTATGAAGAGTTTTTCCGCCAACGGATCACCAATAAACATTATGAGGAGTTTATAGAATTTAGACCAGGTGACCTACCAGTAGGAGAAGCGGTCAAAAGATTCAACAGGCTAGCTCGTCTTTGCCTAGAGTTAGTAAGTACAGAGAAAGAACGAGTTAGACTGATGCTCCGAAGGCTGAGACCAGAACTAGCACTTAATGTGAGTAAGGAAACTCACCGACCATAGATTAGTAAAGAGTTGGTCAGCAGGGTATTAGTGAGCACTAGCTGAACAGCACCGGGGCACAACGAGCGCAACATAAGCCAGTCAAGATCGAAGACAAGACAGTGGGGAGTCAGAAACCCCAGTTAAGTAATTAGAACTAGAAAGACAATGATAACAAGAAAGACCCAAGCAGGAAGATGTTCGGGTAGTCTGTGAGTACCCAGAGGTATTCCCAAAAGAGCTACCTGGATTACCTCCCAGCAGATAAGTGGAGTTTGAAATTGAATTGGTTCCTGACACCAGCCCAATTTCAAAAGCTCCTTATCGAATTTCTCTAGTAGAGCTAAAAGAGTTGTTCATTAAAGAGAAAGACGGATCTATGCGGATGTGCATAGATTATAGAGCTCTGGATCAAGTGACCATCAAGAACAAGTATCCAATGCCCAGGATCGATGATTTATTTGATCAATTGAAAGGGGCAACAGTGTTCTCCAAGATAGATCTGCGCTCTGGGTATCATCAGTTGAAAGTGAAGGAGAGTGATATACCCAGATTAGCTTTCAGGACTAGATACGGATACTACGAATTCGTAGTCATGTCTTTTGGTGTGACTAATGCGCCTGCAGTTTTCATGGATCTAATGAACAGAGTGTTCAGAGAATACCTTGACAAGTTTGTCATTGTGTTCATCGACGACATTCTAATCTATTCCAGAACCCCAGAGGAGCATGACACGCACTTGAGAATAGTCCTGCAGACCTTTCAGCAAAAGCAGCTGTATATTAAATTCTCAAAGTGCGAATTCTGGTTAGATCAGGTGGCGTTTCTAGGCCACATAATTTCTAAAGAAGGTATTCAAGTGGATCCAGCCAAAGTAGAAGCGGTCAGCAACTGGAGGAGACCCAAGAATGCCAGGGAGATCAGAAGTTTCCTTGGTTTAGCTGGGTATTACAGGAAATTCGTGGAAGACTTTTCCAGAATAGCCTCTCCACTAACAACCCTTACCAGAAAGAACAAGAAGTTTGAATGGTCAGATAAATGTGAACAGAGTTTCCAAGAGCTCAAGAAGAGACTGACCAGTGCTCCTATTCTGACTGTTCCAGAAAATGACAGGAGTTTTGACATCTACAGTGATGCTTCCAAGATGGGCTTAGGAGCTGTACTCATGCAGGAAGGAAAAGTGATAGCTTATGCTTCCAGACAACTCAAAGATTATGAAAAGAACTACCCACTCATGATCTTGAGCTGGCAGCTATGGTCTTTGCACTAAAACTCTGGCGACATTATTTGTATGGCGTTCAGTGCAGAATTTTCACAGACCATCAGAGTCTTAAGTACTTCTTCACTCAGAAGGACTTAAACATGAGACAGCGTAGGTGGCTAGAGTTGGTCAAAGATTATGACTGTGAAATCCTCTACCACCCAGGCAAAGCTAACAAAGTGGCAGATGCACTAAGTAGAAAATCCAGTACATCACTGATGTCTTTGCCATCATTAGCCCTACCACTACAGAAGGAGTTGTCAGATTTTGGAATGGAAATTATTTATGGGCAACTCTCTACGTTGACCTTAGAGTCTACCTTGCTTGAGGATATACAGAAGAAGCAAAGTGAAGATCCAGATATCCAAAGGATCAAGCAAGGGATACAAGAAGAAGGAAATTCAGAATTTCGAGTATCAGACAGTGGAATTCTTTATCAAGGAAGTCGCCTGTGTGTTCCCAATGATGAAGAGCTGAGAAAGAAAATTTTAGAAGAAGCTCATAGAACACCTTATTCCATGCATCCTGGTTCTACCAAGATGTATCAAGACGTGAAACAGAGATTTTGGTGGTCTGGACTCAAAAGGGATGTAGCTAAATATGTCAGTACCTGCCTGACATGTCAGAGGGTCAAGGCAGAACACCAGAGACCAGGAAGAGTTCTACAGCCTCTTCCTATACCAGAGTGGAAGTGGGAAGACATATCCATGGATTTCATAACAGGTCTCCCAAGAACCACAAATGGATATGATGCGATATGGGTGATAGTGGACAGATTGACTAAGTCTGCTCATTTTCTAGCCATCAAGGTGTCCCACTCTATAGAGCAGTTAGCACAATTGTATGTCAAGGAAGTGATCAGACTTCACGGAGTTCCTAAATCTATTGTTTCTGATAGAGATGGGCACTTCACCTCTCACTTTTGGGAGTGTGTTCAGACTGCACTGGGCACCAAACTCAAGTTCAGCACAGCCTTCCATCCTCAGACTGATGGACAAACAGAGCGAGTAAATCAGATTCTAGAAGATATGCTCAGAGCTTGTGCACTAGATTTCAAAGGAAGTTGGTGCAAGTATCTATGCTTAGCTGAATTTGCCTACAACAACAGCTATCAGGCCACCATCAAGATGGCACCTTATGAGGCACTGTATGGTAGGAAGTGCAGATCACCCATTTGCTGGCAAGAAGCAGGTGAGAGAAAAGAAATGGAAGTAGAACTGGGCATTCAGACAGAGCTGATGGATGAGACTACTCAGGCTATTCAGAAGATCAGACAGAGAATTGAGACTGCCCAGAGTAGACAGAAGAGTTATGCTGACATACGCCGTAGGCCACTTGAATTCCATGTAGGGGATTCAGTCTTTCTCAAGGTCGCTCCTATGAAGGGAGTGATGAGATTTGACAAGAAGGGCAAATTAAGTCCTCGTTATATAGGACCTTATCTGATCACAGAAAGGATTGGGAAAGTAGCTTACAAACTGGACTTACCACAGGACATGTCAGCAATACATAATATATTTCATGTCTCTCTGCTAAAGAAATGTCTTCACGACCCTAGTCAAGTGATTCAGCCTCAGTTAGTGCAGATCCAAGAGGATCTTAGTTATGAGAGCAGACCTACACAGATAGTGGACAGAGCAGTCAAGAGACTAAGAAATAAAGAAGTGCCACTAGTGAAGGTTATCTGGCAGAACCAGAAGCATGAGGAAGTCACTTGGGAGCGGGAGGACAGTATGAGACAGAAGTATCCAGAGCTATTCTAAGTTCGAGGACGAACTTTTTATAAGGTATGGGGAGTTGTAACGACCCAATTTTCTCTATTTCGAGTTCCAAATGTCCATAAAAATATTTGGAAATGCTTTTAAAATATTCTAGAGATTTTTAGGAATTTTTAGAGTATTTTTATGCAATTTTTGGAGTTCGTTTGGTATTTTTACCAAGAGGAAGAAATTTAAAAAAAAAAAAAAGAAGAAATATGTTGAAGCCAGGTTCGACCCGAGCCAAACCTCAGCCGAAACCAGCCCAACCAGCTGAGCTACACGATTTTTGTTAACCTTATATGGAGCGAAATATATATATATGCAGTAGCTGGAACGTTGGAAATAAATTGGAGAAAAAGGGGCGCGGCTGAGAATCGAAGCACAGACCTCTGGCTTCGAGCAAAGCCCAACGGACCAACTGGGCTAGCGATCGTTGCTAATTAAATAGGCAGCGGCAAATATATAAGTTATAGTTGGAACAAAAATAACTCTAGTTATAAGGAGAGGATTTAGATTTCCCGAAACCTAATGTTTTTTTTTCTCACCTCTTCTCACGCGGCGTCGACGATTTCTCTCGGGCAGAAACGAAGCCGCGGCTAGGGCTTCGTCTCCGGCGACCGACGAGCACTTTTCTCCAAGAGCTCTTCACACCGTTGAGATCCTCTCGTCGAGGAGAGGTTGTGGGCACGAGGAGGAGCCGAAGGTCGAGCTACCGAAACCCTAGAACCTCTCTTCCTCCGGTTGTAAGTTCAAAACAGCGAGGTGAGTTGCTACTCACCTGCAGTAGGATAGCTCCGAGGTTTAATTCTTGTTAATTTCTTTATTTCCGAAGTTTTTCTTCCGGTTGAAGTTGCTGCCGAGAATCTCAAAGAAAGGAGATAGATTTATTTGCTTAGCATGTGGTTTGTTTTCTTCAGGCTCTGTAGATGGAATTCGAATCTGTTTCTATGTAGATTGTTCTGCTTTGTTCTGAAGATTGCTGCCATGTTGTTCTTTTGATTAGGGTTCTGTTTAATTGAAGTTTAGTAGCATGCATTCTTGGTTTTCTTCCTTTTAAATTCTGTGGCATCTAGAATTAGTATCCTATTGCTAGATATGGGTTTTGATTTTGGAACGAAACAAGCTTTATATAGGTTCCAAGTTTCCAACAGGTTTAGTGGAAGGATTTAGCAAGTTTGATTCAAGTATCCTGTTTCAAGTATTCTATTGATGTTGCTAGTATTCTGTTCCAAGTGTTCTGTTGCAAGAATTCAGCAAGCTTGATTCTTTTATGTTGCAATTTATTATGCAGTTTTTAATTGCTATAAGTTGAGCATGATCAATTTTCTTTATTACTAGATACACATGAGCAGTTTCTTTAGTTTTCATTTGCTATTTTAATAAGCATGAACAACCATGTATTCTAGTGGGAAAATAAGAGTTCTATCAAATTCTTTTAGAAGCATTAACAAGTAAAAAGAAAGAAAAAGAAAAGAAAGAAAAGGCCAAGGCCTTAAGTAAATCCCAAAGTCAAGACTTTAGGGATTTTGGCACATAAGATGCTATTAAAATGCCAAGGCATTTAAAGAAGAAGTAATTAAGATAATAAGTATTTTACTTTTAAGAAGAGGCTAGTACCCGACTTCCAAGGTTGTCGTTAAACAAATCCAGGTGTCCAATTCCAAGGTCTTGGCCCTGGTAGACCAAGGTCTGCTCTTTTAGGATTGGCGGCTCGCTACCCCAACCTATTAGGGAACGCGCATAATTGGTACTAAGCCTGGGCCCAAGAGAAGTTGATTATTATTTTCAAGTATTAAAGTATAAATTTTAAACAAGTGAAATAAAAGAATAAGTTTACAGTAAAAGAAGTAAGTTTCACTTTGTTTTAAAGATCAGCAAGTTTAGCTTTCTTTTATGCTAGCAGCTTTTACATGTTTAGTTTCTTACATGTTATTTATTTGCTAGTTGATGAGCATGTTTTGCTTTATATGTTAGCATACCAGTTAGTTTGCTTTCTTTATTAGTTTATGAGCATGAGTAGTTATACTTGTTATCTTTTCTGTTAGTTGATTTCTTTGCTATTTATGAGCATGAGTAGCTTTACATATTAGCATTCAGTTTTAGCATGTTTTTATTTGCATACATGCATATCGAGTTTTTGTGAGTTAGATAGCGCTCACTAAGCTTTATGCTTATAGACTGCACTTTCTCCTACTGCAGATAAAGAAAAAGGAAAGCTAATATGAAGGAAGGCGACAAGGAGATGCAAGTGGGGTGTGTGATGTCTGCACTATGGAAGTTCTAGGGATCCTTGCGAATAAGATGAATTATGATTTGTTCTTTGAGTTAATTAAGTTTTTATGTGTTAAGGAAATTTGATAACTGTTTATAAGGACACTTGATACTGTGTTTGCTATTCAGTTGTGGTTGTGGATTAGTTTTCCTTTATTATTGCTGAGTTAGATTTATTATACTGCGTGGTTGTTAGTTATGTGTTCCAGCCGCTTGTGGCTGAGTATATATACTGCATGTATTGTTGAATATGGTCACCGGTACAGGGGAGATTCTGCCGAAATTTTTCGGTAGGGTTTCCATGTGGTTTTTAATCACACCGGTTAAGTAGAGTTAGTAGTTAAGTAACGGTCATCTTTAGAGAATAGTAGTAGTAAGAAGGGTGGTCGTTACAAGTGAAGTTTTGGATGATAGTACGTTAAGGAAACTATGTCTATGCATGTCTAAGAAGATATGGCTCTGACCTGGTGCATTTAGCTTAGTGGAACTAACTGAAGCTACTCTTTACAGATCCTAACCAGTTAGACCAAGGTTTTATATTAAGTTCAGTGGATAGGACTATTTGGAAAACCTTGAAGACATGGTCACTCTAATGATGTCAAAGTGACTCAGCATAGTCCAGAAGTTTATCCAAAAAATATCTATTTGTTGAGCCCAAAGATAAGCCTGAATCTAACACAAATTTAAACCAAACCCTGAAATTGAATTCAACTCATCTCACAAAAATTATAGGATTCCCTGATTGAAAACATAGATCGGGTGAGACGACTAATGACTTAAATTAAAAGGTAAAATTAAATTAAATTAAATTAAAGTAAAGTAAAATTAAATTAAAGTATTTTGTATTAAAATTTATTTTTAATTTTTTAAAACTTATTTTAACTTTATTTTAAAAATATTTTTAACTTAAAATTTGTTTTAAAAATCCTTTAAACTTAAAATTTATTTTAAAAATATTTTTAACTTAAAATTTATTTAAAAAAATCTTTTTAACTTAAAATTTATTTTAAAAATATTTTTAACTTAAAATGTATTTCAAAAATCTTTTTAACTTAAAATTTGTTTTACAAATCTTTTTAACTTAAAATTTATCTTAAAAATCTTTTTAACTTAATTTTTTTTTAAAAAACTTATTTTAACTTAAAATTTATTTTTAAAAATCCTTTTTAACTTAAAATTTATTAAAAAAAAACTTTTTAGCTTAAAATTCATTTTCAAAATCTTTTTAACTTAAAATTTGTCATAAAAATCTTTTTAACTTAAAATTTATTTTAATTTTTTTAAAAGACTTATTTTAACTTAAAATTTATTTAAAAAATTCTTTTGAACTTAAAATTTATTTTAAAAATTTTTTTTATCTTAAAATTTATTTTAAAAAATCTTTTTAATTTAAAATTTGTTTGAAAAATCTTTTTAACTTAAAATTTGTTTTAAAAAATCTTTTTAAATTAAAATTTATTTTAAAAAATCTTTTTAACTTAAAATTTATTTTAAAAATCTTTTTAACTTAAAATTTGTTTTAAAAATCCTTTTAACTTAAAATTTATTTTAAAAATATTTGTAACTTAAAATTTATTTTAAAAAATCTTTTTAACTTAAAATTTATTTTAAAATCTTTTTAACTTAAAATGTATTTTAAAAATATTTTTAACTTAAAATTTGTTTTAAAAATCTTTTTAACTTAAAATTTATTTTAAAAATTCTTTTGAACTTAAAATTTATTTTAAAAAATCTTTTGAACTTAAAATTTATTTTAAAAAATCTTTTGAACTTAAAATTTGTTTTAAAAAATCTTTTTAAATTAAAATTTATTTTAAAAACTCTTTTTAACTTAAAATTTATTTTAAAAATCTTTTTAACTTAAAATGTATTTTAAAAATGTTTTTAACTTAAAATCTTACTATTTTATTAAAAATCTCCCCCTTTACTAACTAACTTTGGTGAAGCCTAAAATGAATTTACCTTAATATCCTTTTTTTTATTCACACTAAAAATAATTCTAAGATTTATTAGTAATTCTACAAGCAAAACAATCAGTGATCTAGAGTTCGAGACTCAACTGCGGCGTATTATTATGAATTTTTATTATTATTAATTTTCTCTAGTTGTTCTATATAAAAAAATATAGTTCTGTTTAGTCCCACATCTTAGAATTGACAACACTATGATCAAAGAAACTTCTATAAATATTTTAGGCCGACAATGTTAAAAAATATACTTTGCTTAGTTTTTTTTACTAAGATAAGTATAATATTAAATTAAATTACTTTTTTTCATAGGGAAGTGTTACAGGTTGTTGGGATTTTCAAAAGTCAGGTACTTTACCCTAATGACTCTACTTTAGTATTTTAATGCTAAAATACTTTAATTAATATAATTTCATTATAAAGGGTCATTGTGATTTCAATGTATTATATTACACACGCGACGCGTGTGCACGATCACTAGTTTATCTTAAAAATCTTTTTAACTTGAAATTTATTTTAAAAATACTTTTAACTTAAAATTTATTTTTAAAATCCTTTTTTAAAATTTATATTAAGTTAAAGTTTAACATAAAAATTTATCTTAAATTTTTTTAACTAAAAAATTTATTTTAACGTTTGTAATAAAAAAAAACCAAGGGTGGGCACCCCTGTTATAACCTTCCGGGGTGCCCGGAAGGCACTCTGAGCTCCCCGCTCCAGCCCATTCCAGGCGCCCGGACCGCCCTATATAAGGGGTGGGGGGCAAGGGCGCCCCCCCATCTAGCAACTCTCCCTTTTATTTCTTGTAAAGGCTCTCTCCGAGTCTTAACGCAAGAGAGATTGATAATTAAAATTTTCCTTCTTTATTCGGTTATTACGTTGTTACTAGTAAACCGAGGTCGTCATTTCTAAAAATATTATTCATGATGCCTCGTTACATTCCTTTTTTCCCCTAAGTTTTTAAAATATTTCATTTATATAATTTATGCTTAGTATAGTTTTTTTTTTTAATAATTTAGGAAATGTTCTAGATCTGGTGTTGGACCTTCTACTGCTAGTGCCGACCCTAGATTCCCTACCGACGAACTTAGGATTAGGTTTGAGTCTACCATTTATATGTCTATCAGGACTAGGTGCTTAGATAGATAATTTTTCTTGCGCTCCTATATTTCAGCTGTAGAGGTCATTAACCGCTATAGTCTGCAGAACCTTGTTTACTATACCAGTTCAATAACACATAAGTTTATGTGCTGAATTTTACAACAACTTAGTTAGGGTAGATGATCTTACTTATACTACTAGGGTAGCTGGTACTGATATCACGCTATCTCTTACCATCATCCGGACCTTTTTAGAGCTACGACCATCTACGAGCAGTTTTCAGTGCTACCCTCCTAGGGATCTACCATTTGGTGATCCATATTCGCACATTACTCTTGATACGATTTATTAGTTTTTTTTTGGGAGAGCGAGTACCCATTGTGACTATGTTTAGGTCAGTATCCCTTTGAGTTCACGACCACTTGCGCTCGAGTTATTCGTTTTTTTTTTGGGAGAGCGAGTACCCACTATAGGGTTTTAGTCTTCTGTATCTTGCCATTGACTACTTGCGACTTCGCGATGATGCGTCCATTTCATTCCTTTCTCCTGTATGCCCTCTACCATAGGTTAGACATAGACATCAACTTACATATATTTCAGACTATTATCTACTCAGCTGGAGTCACCACCATCGCTCGAGTTCACATGCCGAACTGTCACATTTTGACGGCATATATCGCCTCTCTACGTATTGACGTCACCCGAGGTAATATCCGAGCCATGACTGAGTTCGACATCCTAGGATCTAGGAACATTTCTCTAGAGGTATCCATATAAATGATGAGGGTGTCCTATCATGGTAGAGGGGGGTACAACACCAGCCGGACCCAGATGCCCAGGAGGAGGCAGAGCAGGATGAGTTTATGGTCGCACTATTCGGCGAGGATGCTTCGACCCCGGTACCACCTCCACCTCCAGGCCGGGCGCCACGTCCCGTTCCTCGCACTCTAGGCAACCGAATTGTCGGACTTGAGCTATCCATGACGAGTCTCCGTCAGGAGGTCTCCGATTTTCATCGAGGCATGCGGCAGGAGGTCACCGACCTACGACAGGAGATGCAGCAGGAGGTCTCCGACTTGCGACGAGACGTGAGACATGAGATCTCTGACCTTTGACATGACCTATCCATCTCCCGAAAGGATGGCTGGGCCTGTCATACTGAGCTGATAGAGTTGTTACGTTCCTTGGGGACCGGACCACCCTCCTCATCATCCTAATAGACTTGATCATCACTATTTGTATTTTATCATGACCGTTGTATTTTGACTTAGATATTGACTTATCCTATTCTGACTTACTTCGACTTAGTTATATCTCGACTCCGATATTGACTTATCTTGATCTGATTAATAGACTAGGATTCTCAAAATTATTTTCAAAAATAGTTGTTTTTAACTTTTAGGATAAAACTTGTATATTTTCAAAATTTTCCATTGTTAGAATTTCAAAATCAATTTTAACCTTAGAATAGGTCAATCCCTTATAAAGCATGTTCCTATAGGATTAGAATTTGAGCATCTCACCAACACACTAGGACTACTTTGCTTGTGATTGTTAAACATAGAAAGGGGTGAGATGCATAGGCAGATTGCCTAGACTTAAGATGTTTATATCAATGCATCAATATAAGTCTGGGCGTTAAACACAAAACAAATATCAATCAGGTTAAGTTATTCAGTTTAGTCTAACACTAGCTGATTACAATTGACTTAACCTGACTAACCAAGTGAAAGCTGCTGTCCTCTTACAATTAGTAAGTAACTAATTGGTTAGATAGTTGTTTTTGTATGTCAGGTTCAGGGGGAAGATTAACTATTTTCATACTTATTTTGAAATTAGTCTTTGAATAATAATATTTTGTAAATCTATTTTTTTAATTTATTAAACTAACTTTTTTAAAATTAAGTTCTTATTGGATCAATTTTTTTAATTGGTTTTGAAATCATATTTTTTAAAATTGATTTTGAAAATTAGATTTTACAAACTCAGTCTTGAAAACATATTTTTACTTAGTTTTAAAGTTGGTTTTGAAAATTGAATTTTCCAAATAGATTTTTAAAATTGATTTTAAAAATTGGATTTTTCAAATATATTTTTGAAAATTGATTGTAAAAATTATATTTTATAAACTTAGTTTTGAAAAAAAACAAATTTTAACTTAATTTTGAAAATTTGATTTAAAAATTGGACTTAGCTTTAATAATCTCCCGTTTATAAAAATTATATTTGAAAATTGTATTTGAAAGATGTTTTAAATTTGAAAAAGCTTATTTCAAAAATTAGGTTAAATTTGTAAATTTTATCTTTAAAAATTACTAAAAGCTAAAGTTTTTAAGTAAAATATTCTATGTTTTCTATTTTAGACTCCCTCGAGTCAATCTGACCTTAAAGTCTTTGCTGTATTGTCTTTTACTTTCTTAATCGCTTATTTTTCTATATTATTTTTGATGAATGTCAAAAGGGGGAGGGTTAGGTGGCTTAAGTTAGTTAAAACAAAATATCAAATAAGACTAACTTAAAAACCTTATCAATGCTTGTTTTACTTGCATAATTTTTCACTAACTTAACTCAAGTTGTCATTGCATCAAAAAAGGGGAGATTGTTGGTGCGATTAGCACTAACGGTCTAACTCAAGTTTTGATGAATGATAAAGTAAGTTAAGTTAGTTTCATATTGATCTAACACTTCTATGAAGTGTACAGGAGAAGCCCAGACGGGTCGACGGGCTGACCTGACGTCTGGCACGAAGTCCAGCTAAGCCAATAGGCTGACCTGATAGCTAGCACAAAGCCTAGACGGATCGACGGGCTGACCTGACATCTGGCACGAAGTCCAGCTAGGTCGATGGGCTGACCTGATAGCTGGCACGAAGTCCAGACGGGTCAAGGGCTGACCGGACGTCTGGCAGGTAAGTTAAGGTAAGTCACTGGAGGGGAGTGACTGTGAGGACACGTTCCCGGGAAGGGAACTTAGGCGTCGATCCAACTTAGAATCATTTTGGAACTCTAAGTTGAGATCTTGACTAAATTTCGGTCTCGGTGAGACGGAATCTAATTACTATTCTATTTAATTATAAACTGTGCTAACACTTTGTTTTGCAGGATAATATAATTTACACTTTGTCTCGGACTAACTATTTCTTGTAGGAGAAGGACTTTCTGGAGAAAAAATGGTCCGGGCGCCCGGACCTCCGGGTGCTCGGAAGGGATCAGGGTGCCCGGAGTGCAAAAATTATCCCCAAGCAACGTCACAACGTGGAGCGCTCTAGTTGGACAGGATATGTCACACTCCAGGTGTCTGGAAGGGATCCGGGCACCCCGAGCCTCCTATATAAGGAGGATGCACCCTGGAGCAAAGAATAATGAACAACAAGATCTTCCAACATTTGCTCTGCCGTGCTACGCTCCTGCGATGCTACGAAAGCTCCTCCGACAACACGCCTCGTTTTTATTCCTTTTTGTTGTCGGTATTCTTTCTTTAAAGCAACTATACTTTCAATTTGTAAAATAATTATTTGAATTGCTAGTGGATTGCCTAACGAAAGCACTCGACGAGTGTGGACCTTGGTGTAACGACCACCCTCACTACTCTCTAAAGGTGTCCGTTACATAACTACTATAAACTCTTACTTAACTAGTGTAACAAACTGTACTTAAATTTTTCTAGAAAACTTAAAATTTCGACAGAATATATGCTGTTCGGCAGGACTAAAATATAATACAATACTCCAAAATTCAGAACATGCACATATAACTCATAATAGTAGGAACATATGAAGCTATATCTCAATGCAAATACAAAAGTATCTACTTACTAAACAGAACTCATCTTAACATGCGATCTAAAACAAGAATAATCTCAAATGTCATGGAACATAAAGTAAAATCTCAAATGTTTCTTAACCACTAAAACACGGAAACTTAATAATGCCCCAAGTCTCTCCCATAGTCCTGGCATCACACATCATCGAACACCTCCTTGTCGCCTTCCTTTGCTATAGCTTTTCCTTTCCTTTATCTACAGTAAGAGGAAATACAATCTATAAGTAAATTGCTTAGTAAGCGCTATCTAACTCACAAAACTCGGATATGCATGTATTCAAAAAGAAACTAGAAACTGAATGCTTTAACAGGGAAGCTGCTCATGCTCATCTGATAGCAAGGAAAATTACTCAAGCTCAACTAATAGCAAGGAACTAGAAATAAGAATCAATACTGCTCATGCTCGAATCAATAGTAAATGAAAACTAAAGAATCTGCTCATGTATATCTAATAGTAAAGAAAATTGGTTATGCTCAACTCATGCCAAATAAAAGCTGCACATACTTAATAATAGCAAATGAAAACTAGAAAATCTACTCATGTAATTCTAATAACAAAGAAATCTAGAAATCTGCTAATTAAAAATTAATATCTGCAATGCTTCATGAAAGTAGCAATCAAACTAAGGTTTGCAGTGCTAAAAGAAATCACAAAACTCAAGTATGCATATTCACCATAATCCGAAAAACAGGATAAGAAGCTACTCATGCTTATTGATTAGCAAGTAAAGTACAAACTGCATGTTTAAATAACAGAGGCTGTTCATGTTCCGAAATCATGGAAATCCAAGGCTAAAATACCAAACTTAAAGCTAATCATGTTCATGGAATTAGCAAGGAAAACTAAACTACAATGTACACTATGTATGGCTGTTCGTGCCTATCGCATAGCAAAGAAAACTATAACTGAAATTAGCTAACTTGTTGAAATAAAACTAAATTAGCTATCTTGCTGAATTTGAAACCAAAAGGACTAAACTTGATGAATTTGAAACTTATATAAAGTTTATTTAGTTTGTTCCAAAACTTATACTCTTATACTTCAAAATAATAATAAAGCTTCTCTTGGGCCCAGGCTTAGTACCAATGCGCGCTCCCTAATAGAGACTGTGATAGCTAGTCACCAGTCCTACGAGGGTAAAGACCTTGGTCTTACCAGGGCCAAGACCTTGGAATTGGTCACCTGGATTTGTTTAACGACAACCTTGGAAGTCGGGTACTAGCCTTTTAAAAATAAAATACTTGTTATCTTTAATATTCTTATAATAAAATGCCTTGGCATTTCTTTGAGCACTTGATGTGCTGCTGATTCCAATTCTTAAAATTTAGGAATCCTATCAAGACCTTGGCCTTTTCTTACTTATAGCTACTCATAATCCTCAAAAAGGGTTTAATGGAACACATAAACACTCCACCAAAATTCATGGCTATTCATGCTTATACTACTCAATTATACATATAAATTTATCTATAGCAAAAACCAGGGTTGCATGTTTGCTGAAAATCTGCATCTGAAATACTAAGGAAACTGTACTTAAATGCTAAACTACGCTAGAAAAGAATTTTAAAGATGCATGTCAAAGAATTATTAACACAAAGTCTAGCAACATGTTAAGGATTAATAACACAACCGAAACTGCACAACAAGCTCCAACTCAAGCTAAAAAACCTGCTGGGATCTTCAAACTTATGTAAAGCTTAAAGAAAAGTTGCTGCTGCTATCACAAATTGAAACATGAAGTTATTAGAACAGAACTTGAGAGATCTACACATTCTAAATTAATCCCTACCAAGCAAAGCATAAAGGAGAGTTGTTGCAACAGAATTCCTTGAGCATGCTACAACTGAAATAGAAAGGAGAAAGCAAATCTAGGAACTAATCTTAAACCTCTAGCAACCCCATTAATCTGTATAGCATGTTTCGAAAGCAAGGAAAGAACTAAAACCCCTAGCTATTCCAATTCTGTACAACCTATTCTGAAAACAAGGAAAAAACTAAAAACCGAAGCTCGAAACTACCCTTACTGCAGGTGAGGAGCAACTTACATTGCTTCTTGGACTCACAACCGAACAAGGAGGGCTTCTAGGGTTTGGATAACTCGATTTTTTCGGCCTCTTCTCGTGCCTACGTGATCTCCTTGCCGAGAGGATCGTGAGGATGAAGAAATCTCTCGAAATCGAGCCTTGGCCGGCCACCAGAGACGTGCCCTAACTCCCCTTGATTTCCGCCCGAGCACCGCCCGACGTCGCGCGAGAGAAAGAGGGAAAAGAGTTTTAGGTTTCGGTTACGACAACACCTAAGTTCTCTTCTTATAACTTCAATATTCTGTTAACTATCTACCATATAAATATATTTCGCTCCTTCCTTAATTAGCACAGCCCGCTTGGGCACTTGGCTATCACGCATCGCTTAAGACTTGGTTCGTGTCGGAGGTCGCGGGTTCGAACCTCGGTCGAACCTCTTTATTTTTGAAACTTCTTACTTTTGGTAAAAATACCAAACGACCTCCAAAAATTACATAAAAATACTCTAAAAATTTCTAAAAATCTCTAGAATATTTCTAAAGCATTTCTAAGTATTAATAAGGACTTTTAGAACTTAAGACAAGGAAATTTTGGGTCGTTACAATTCCCCATACCTTATAAAAAGTTTATCCTCAAACTTTGAATAATTCTGGATATTTCTATCTCATACTGTCCTCACGCTCCCAAATGACTTTCTCATGCTTCTGGTTCTGCCAGATGACCTTCACTAGTGGCACCTCTTTGTTTCTTAGTCTCTTGACTGCTCTGTCCACTATCTGTGTAGGTCTGCTCTCATAGCTAAGATCCTCCTGGATCTGCACCGACTGAGGCTGAATCACTTGGCTAGGGTCGTGGATGCACTTCTTTAGCATAGAGACATGAAATACACTATGTATTGTTGACATGTCCTGTGGTAAGTCCAGCTTGTAAGCTACCTTCCCAATCCTCTCTATGATCAGGTAAGGTCCTACGTAACGAGGACTTAACTTGCCCTTCTTGCCAAATCTCATCACTCCCTTCATCGGAGCAACCTTGAGAAAAACTGAATCCCCTACTTGGAATTCAAGTGGCCTACGACGTGTGTCAGCATAACTTTTCTGTCTACTTTGGGCAGTCTCAATCCTCTGTCTGATCTTCTGGATAGCCTGAGTGGTCTCATCTATCATCTCAGTCTGAATGCCCAGCTCTACTTCCATTTCTTTTCTTTCACCTGCTTCTTGCCAGCAAATGGGTGATCTGCACTTCCTGCCATACAACGCCTCATATGGTGCCATCTTAATGGTGGCTTGATAGCTATTGTTGTAGGCAAACTCAGCTAAGCACAGATACTTGCACCAACTTCCCTTGAAATCTAGCGCACAAGCTCTGAGCATATCTTCTAAAATCTAATTTACTCGCTCTGTCTGTCCATCAGTCTGAGGATGGAAGGCTGTGCTGAACTTGAGTTTGGTGCTTAGTGCATTCTGAACACACTGCCAAAAATGAGAGGTGAAGCGCCCATCTCTATCAGACACAATAGATTTTGGAACTCCATGAAGTCTGATCACTTCCTTAACATACAGTTGTGCCAACTGCTTTATAGAATGTGACACCTTGATGGCTAGAAAATGGGCAGACTTGGTCAATCTGTCCACTATTACCCATATTGCATCATATTCGTTCGTGGTTCTTGGAAGACCTGTTATAAAGTCCATGAATATGTCTTCCCACTTCCACTCTGGTATTGGAAGGGGTTGCAGGACTCCTCCTGGTCTCTGGTGCTCTGCTTTGACTCTTTGGCATGTCAAGCAGGTACTGACATATTTAGCAACATCTCTTTTGAGTCCAGACCACCAGAACCTCTGTTTCATGTCTTGGTACATCTTGGCGGAACCTGGATGCATGGAGTAAGGTGTACTATGAGCTTCTTCTAAAATTTTCTTTCTCAACTCTTCATCATTGGGGACACAAAGGCAGTTCCCCTGATAGAGGATTCCACTGTCTGATACTCTAATCTCTGAATTGTCTTCTTCTTGTATCCCTTGCTTGATCCTTTGGATATTTGGATCATCCCTTTGCTTTCTTTGTATATCCTCAAGCAGTGTTGACTCTAAGGTCAATGCAGAGAGTTGCCCATAAATAATTTTCATTCCAAAATCTGACAACTCCTTCTGCAGTGGCAGGGCTAATGATGACAAAGACATCAGGGATGCACTGGATTTTCTGCTTAGTGCATTTGCCACTTTTTTAGCTTTGTCTGAGTGGTAGAGGATTTCACAGTCATGGTCTTTGACCAACTCCAGCCACCTGCGCTGTCTCATGTTTAAGTCTTTCTGGGTGAAGAAATACTTTAAACTCTGATGGTCTGTAAAGATTCTGCACTGGACTTCATACAAGTAGTGTCGCCAGAGTTTCAGTGCAAAGACCACAGCTGCCAGCTCAAGATCATGAGTGGGGTAGTTCTTCTCATAGTCTTTGAGTTGTCTGGAAGCATAAGCTATAACTTTCCCTTCTTGCATGAGTACAACTCCTAGGCCTATCTTGGAAGCATCACTGTAGATGTCAAAACTCTTGTCACTTTCTGGGACTGTCAGAATAGGGGTACTGGTCAGCCTTTTCTTCAACTCTTGAAAACTTTGCTCGTATTTGTCTGACCATTTAAACTTCTTATTCTTCCTCGTCAGGGTTGTAAGTGGAGAGGCTATCCGGGAAAAGTCCTCCATAAAATTTTCTGTAATACCCAGCTAGACCAAGGAAACTTCTGATCTCTCTGGCGTTCTTGGGCCTACACTAGTTGTTGACTGCCTCTATCTTGGCAGGATCTACCTTGATGCCTTCTCTTGAGATGATGTGACCTAAGAATGCTACTTGGTCTAACCAGAATTCACACTTAGAGAATTTTGCATAGAGCTGTTCCTGCTGAAGAATCTGCAGTACTATTCTCAAGTATGTGTCATGCTCCTCGGGGGTTCTTGAATATACCAAAATGTCGTCGATGAACACGATGACAAATTTGTCCAAATATTCCCTGAAGACATGATTCATCAGCTCCATAAAGATTGATGGATCATTTGTCACTCAAAATGGCATCACTACAAATTCGTAGTGTCCGTATCTGGTCCTGAAAGCTGTTCTGGATATATCACTTTCTTTAACCTTCAGCTGGTGATATCCAGAGCGCAAATCTATCTTTGAGAACACCGTGGCCCCTCTTAGCTGATCAAAGAGATCATCTATTCTGGGAAGAGGGTACTTGTTCTTAACTGTTACTTTGTTCAGCGCTCTATAATCTATGCACATCCGCATAGATCCGTCTTTCTTCTTAACAAACAACACCGGAGCTTCCCATGGTGAATGACTGAGATGGATGAAGTCTTTGTCAAGCAGCTCCTGGAGTTGTTTTTGTAGCTCTTTCAGCTCTGCTGGAGACATTCGGTAATGAGCTTTTGAAATTGGACCGGTACCAGGAACCAATTCAATTTCAAACTCCACTTCTCTGTTGGGAGGTAGTCCAGGTAGCTCTTCTGGGAATACCTCTGGATACTCACAGACTACCCGAATATCTTCCTGCTTGGGTCTTTCTTGTTCTTCATTTTATTATCCTTGCCCTTCCAATTCTGATCACTTGACTGGGGTCTCTGATTCCCCATTGTCTTGTCTTCTATCTTGACTGGCTTGTGTTGCGTTTGTTGTGCCTTGATGCTGTTCAGATAATGCTCAATGACTAACGCCCTGCTGACCAGCTCTTCTGTAACGATCCGCCTTCTACTAACTAAGCTGTAAGACTGATCGTCACATTATGATGTGCTAACTATTCCAAGGCCATCATCAAATCTAGGTGCGGAAGCTGTACTAATTAAAATTTTGCTAAACTATTATCATTTCCTGGTTCTACATGTGCTAAGGGGTGTAATCTAAACTATTCATGACATATATTACATCCCCCAATGGTCAAGGAACTTAACTAAGAGTTTCTTGCTGATATCAGGTCTCCCAATTGATCCACGGATCAATTGGAATGGCCGGATCGATCCATTGATCGATCCAGGCGGCTACTGTATACGGAACTTAGGTTGGATCGATCCAGTGATCGATTCAGTATGCTACTGTGCTCCGGGCAATATTCTGGATCGATCGGCTGATCGATCCAGACTGGCCAATCGATCCAGTGATCGATCCCAGGGTTTTCTGTTCGCGACAGAAGGCATCCGGATCGATCGGCTGATCGATCCAGGAGCTTACTGTTCGCGGTGCGAACTTCTCGATCGATCGGTTGATCGATTGAGAAGCCCCAATCGATCGGCCGATCGATTGGGGTTTCTGATTTCACACCAGAAGCCTGATTTCAGCACTGTTTCGTGCCAGAATCACTCATATCAATTCCAAACTAAATGAAATGCCTCTTAACATCAATTATCTAGCATTCTACACATGTCATGGTGCATAATCCACTAATTCATAACATTTAAGCAAACTGAACGACAAACTAAAATAACAAAGTTCTAATAGTTAAACTTGCTAAAATCCCTAAGATCTTTGTTCCAAGTTCCATCCACACACATCTTCATCACTGCATTGACCTCCAGCCCCCACTAGTCCATCTTCCCTTTACCTTTATCTGCAGTATAAGGAAAATAGTATCTGTAAGCTTGAGAGCTTAGTAAGAAACCATCTACCTCACAAAACATGCATACGATGCTATTTATGCTTTGAAAACATGCTATTTGAAAAGAACATACTGAATATGCTAAACATGGCATGACATACAACACATAGAAAGCAAAACTGATCATAGTAATAGAGCTAATTATAAACTATCATGTTGTATCAACAGAAACTAAACTGAGACAAAAGCTGAGCTAAGCTAAGCTAATACTAAACTGATACTAAAGCTGTATTGATTCACATAACTATTTTGTGATGTTTGAAAACTATATTCATAAGTAGATTAAAATAATAATCAAGCTGCTGTTTGGGCCCGGCAACTGTACTTGCTATGCGCACATCCCTGACTAGACCCGGGTTTGCAAGTCCCGAATTTAGTAGGGTTTACTAGATTATCTAAACCTAGGGACGACTATGGGAGCCCAACCCAATGGATATCTAATCCAGTACAGTGCCACTGAGAAAGTAAAATACTGAACATAAGCTAATAATTCTTGTCTTGCTTTTACTAGGTTGTCTAAACCCATAACTAGGTTGTCTGAACCTAGAGGCGACTGTGGGAGCCCACCCATTGGACGTCTAGTCCATAAAAGCTGTAGCAAGACTATATAAGCTGTAAAAATGCTTCTATGGCATTTGTCTAAGCTAATAAAATGCCTAAATTGCATTTTGACTGTGCTGAACATTCTACCGAGCACTTGGTGTACGCTAGTGCACACCCTATGTGCTAAAATTTACATACGAATAAACTAATGCATAAAAATCACACGAATAGCTACTTTACTGCATGTGAGGGGTTTCTTACCTCCTGTGCTAATTGTCTTACGATTCTAATCGCTAGTTTCCCAGTGGAGAAGATCCCTTCGACGATCTCCTTGCATCTACGTGTTCCTCTTGCGGAGGGAAACGTTCTCGTGCTGGAGTCGTTGCCAAAAGGTGCTCCTATGGTCCCTTGGAACGAAACCCTAGCTTTCTTGTGGTTGGCGTCGAGAGAAGAAGAAAAGGGAGGGGTGGCGTCGGTGAGGGTTTGAGGAGAAGAAATCCCGATCCAAAAATAAAACCCCACTTAATAATTTCCTATTTATATTAAGTGGTAATTCCGACCCAACTTGAATATAAATTTAATTGTTTCCCTTTCCTTTCAGCATGGCCCTGCTGGGTTCACTTGGTTACTAGAGTCCGCTATAAGTCGTAGGACCCAATAGGTCTCGGGTTCAATTCCCGCGTAGGCTATTTTACGACTCCCTTTATTTTTGCTACTTTCGCTACTCTAAAAATTCCATAAAAATGTCCTAAAATTCCAGAAAAATACTAGGATATTTCTAATAATTATTTTGAGAATTTTCGGGCGTTACAATCCCCCATACCTTATAAAAAGTTCGTCCTCGAACTTAGAATAACTCTGGGTACTTCTGTCTCATACTGTCTTCTGTCTCCCAAGTTGCCTCTTCTGCTGTGTGACTGTGCCAAATAACTTTGACTAATGGTACTTCCTTGTTCCGTAATTTCTTAACTGCTCGGTCTATTATCTGAATAGGCCGACTGTTATAGCTGAGGTCTTCGCGGACTTGTACCGACTGGGGCTCAATCACCTGGGTGGCATCTGGGATATGCTTCTTCAGCATAGAGACATGAAATACCTTGTGGATAACTAACATTTCCTGGGGTAGCTCTAACTCATATGCTACCTTGCCCACTCTTCTGCTGATAAGGTATGGTCCCACATATCTGGGACTTAGTTTGCCCTTTTTCCCAAAACGCATTACTCCCTTCATGGGAGCTACTCTGAGGAACACTGAATCCCCAACTGAGAACCCTAAAGGTCTGCGCCGTGTATCAACATAGCTTTTCTGGCGACTCTGAGCTGTCTCTATCCTCTGGCGGATCTGCTGTATAGCTGCTGTGGTATCTGCTACTAGATCTGTCTAAAGCTCTAGTTCTTTCTGTTTTTTTT